>NC_081548.1:11265494-11277880 GCF_901000735.1 Corylus avellana | reverse complement strand
AAAAAAAAAAAAAAAAAATGCCCCCTATCAGCCATGAATGATGCCCCCCTAATATACCCATATCAGCCATGAATGATGCCCCTTATCATTCCTCAAGAATTTTTTGTTTTTTTAAAAAATGCCAATATCAGCCGGTCCAGCCATGAAAGTTTCAGTCTTTAGAGGTTGAAGATGAACAACAACTAGGCACTAGCAAGACAAAAAGAATATTAAAAAATATAATAATAATAGGGTCCAAGACCCAGCGTACAACCCATGCCGAAAAGAAGAAAAAAAAACACAAAAAACAAAAACAAAGCATAGAGGGGTACAACCTATCAAGCATGCCAAAAAAAGAAATGAATAAAAAATAAAAAAGAAAGTGGCCTAAGTGGTGTAGAAATATTAAAAAGAACAATTTTTTTTTAAAAAAAAAAACAACAAAAAGAATTAAAAAAAAAAATGTTTTGTTCCACTAAAGCTTCAGTTTTGTTTTCTCCGCTGCATTTTCTCAGTTTCTCTTGCATTTTCTTACTCCAAATCCGATCTACCTCTTGAGGACTTAGCAAATTTGTGTTTTTCTTTCACAGTTTTACTTTCCAGTTTTCAACTTCAATGAGGTAAATTAATTCACTTTCACAATTTCATTGTTCTTGTAAATTTTTACAAATTTTATTTTTTTTTGTTTTGTAAATTCACAGATTCACTGTTCTTGTAAATTAATTGTTTTCATGATGTTGTTTCTAAATTCTAACTTTTGTTTCTATCTTTGTAATCTTAAAAGACTGAAGATCAATTGTCCAATCTCTGCATTTTCTTCTTGAGGACTTGGGACGTTGGCGTTTTTTCATCCTATTGAGGTATGTAATTAAATTTTTCGATTTAAATTGTAATTGTTGTTGTAAATTAATTGTTTCTCCTGCATTATTTATGAATTTATATAGTTTATGTTTCATATTTTAATTGTATAAATATATAATTGTAGTTATGAAGAAAAACAACGATTCTATTAAGCTTGAGTCAAATTCAAAACGACCTTACATTAAAGTAGATTTAACAAACTTGCCCGGAGATCCTTGCTTAAGAAGAAATATTTGCGATTATCATTCTAGTGAGAGAGACCAAGTCCGAATAGCATATCCACAAATAGGAGCTTGTCAACCCTTTGAGCATGATTTTCCAAAAAAGAAATTGGAAAAGCAATGCATCATTTTAATCCAGCATGGTTCAAAGAATATAAATGGTTGGAGTACATCGTTTCTAAAGATGCTGCATATTGTTTATAGTGTTATCTCTTCAAATCAGACATTAGAAGTCAAGCAGGAGGAAATGTGTTTGTTAATGAAGGGTTTAGCAATTGGAAAAAGAAAGAGAAGATAGAAGGTCATGTGGGGGCTCATAGTAGTGCACATAATCAAGCTCGGCAAAAATGTGAAGATTTGTTAAACCAGAAACAAAGCATCATGACATTTTTTGACAAGCAATCAGATAAACAAAAAATCGAATATAGGACTCGTTTGAATGCATCAGTTGATTGTATTCGCTTTTTACAACAAGGATTAGCATTTCGTTGCTATGATGAATCTAAAGGATCGAGTAATCAAGGAAATTTTCGTGAATTGTTGCGATTTCTTGCAAAACATAATGAAGAAATTGACAATGTAGTCTTAAAAAATGCTTCTGAAAATCATCAAATGACAGCACTAGACATTCAAAAAGAAATAGCACATGCTGAGGCAAGTGAAACTATAGATACTATTCTTAAAGATATTGGAGACTCACCATTTGCTATCCTAGTTGATAAATCCCGCAATTATCCGTTAAAGAACAAGTGAATGAACGATTTTTAGGTATTACGCATGTTAGCAATACCACAGCTGTAGAATTGAAGAAGACAATTGACTCGGTGTTTTGCAAACATAATTTAAGTATTAGTAGATTGCGAGGACAAGGATATGATGGAGCAATATGCGAGGTGAGTTAAATGGACTTAAAACACTTATTTTGAATGAGAATTCGGCTGCCTACTATGTTCATTGCTTTCCACATCATCTTCAACTCAGTTTAGTTACTGTCGCCAAAAATCACATTCAAATTGCAATTTTTTTTGGTTTGGTCAATAGTATTTTTAATGTTGTTGGAGCAGCATGCAAACATCGTGACACACTTCGTGAAAAATGAGCTGCTGAAGTAGTGGAAGCACTACAAAATAATGAAATGTCTACTAGTCGTGGCTTGAATCAAGAAATGAATCTAAAGAGACCTAGTGATACGCGTTGGAGTTCTCATCATGGTGCAGTTATTATTCTTATTACCATGTTCTCTTCTATCATCGATACAGTTGAAGACATTATTGAAGATGGTTTAAATTCTGAACAAAGAGCAGACACAAATATACTAATCTAATCACTCCAGACTTTTGATTTTGCTTTCAATTTACATTTGATGAAAAATGTTTTGGGGATTACAAATGAGTTATCTCAAGCACTATAACGAAATGATCAAAATATTCTGAATGCAATGAAGTTTGTTGAAATTTCAAAGTTACATTTACAGGCTATGAGAGAAGATGGGTGGAATTCATTATTTGAAGAAGTTTCTAATTTTTGTGCCAAAAATAATATTGATGTCCCCAATATGGATGAACTTTACCAACTTCGATCACGACGAAAAGCTCAAGGCATGAAAAATTTACATCATTACCATGTGGAGCTTTATTATACTGTTATAGACATGCAACTCCAAAAACTTAACAATCACTTTAGTGAGGCAAGTTCCGAATTATTACTCTGTGTTGCATGCTTAAGTCCAGATAACTTGTCTGCTTCTTTTAATAAGGAGAAATTACTTCGTCGTGCTCAATTCTATCTGAATGATTTTTTAGCAATTCAACTTATCACTTTAGACAACCAACTTGAAACATATATCTTTGACATGCGTTCTTGTGATGAATTTGCTACACTTAAAGGGATTGGGCAACTTGCTGAGAAATTGGTAAAGATGAAAAAGGATGTCGTATATCCGTTGGTTTATTCATTAGTGAAATTGTCATTGATTATGCCAGTTGCGACAGCAATTGTTGAGAGAACATTTTCAGCAATGAGTCTTGTTAAAAATCGTTTACATAACCGAATGGGAGATGAGTGGATGAATGACTGTCTGATTACATACATTGAGAAAGACATATTCAAGACTATCAATAATGAAGAAATCATGTAGCGATTCCAAGGGATGAAGACTTGCCGAGACAATTGAATTAGCGCTAGTCGTGACAAAACAAATTGTAAGTTATATTTATATGTTTTATAACATGTTTGTTGAATTATTTCCTTATTCCGATAGTTAAATTTTTTGTTCAAATTTATTTTTTTTTATTATCAAAATTTTTATGCCCCCTAGTGAAGAATATCCTAGCTCCACCATTAAAAGAAGTAATTAATAACTGCTATTGTGTTAGCAATTGTGTTAGGTATTGCCTCTGTCATTACACCATGAAAATGTAGTTTTGTTTTGAAAAGTATGGGTGTAATATCAATGACAATCGCCAATATATTTTAATGCAATGGAAGCTAATGTAGTGTTTAGGTCATAGCTATCTTATATGGTATACCCGAGATATCACCAATTTTCAGCAATGATAGTGTTGTCCTAAGTGACCTGTAATACAATATCGATGCCTTGGATATTACATGCTACCTTCCATAACACTATCATCCCGACAGAGTCCGACCTCGGGTGGCCCATACTACTAATGATGTACGTCATGTACTGACCCGCCAATCAAACATAGGTGTGATGGTCATGAACAACCATTGGATCCAAGGCCCATTTAGTAAGCACATGCCCTTTATACTGCACGTACCGGTGTACCATGTCATACGATGTATATCGTTATCCATTTAATTAATCATATACAAAAATTCCATAAAGAGTAAATAGGCTAAAAAAATATGTGTTCTCAGTTCAGCTGACATGTCACATGTTTTTATTAGGAAAAATTACACTTTACCCCCCTCCCAAATTTTGGGGTGATTTTCAATTCAACCTCCAATGTTTCAATTTTTGCAATGCATCCCCCCAAACTTTCAAATTTTTGCAATTCGACCATCCTGTCAATCAAATCCGTTTTGACTGACGAAACAATGATCACACGACTCGCACAAGATCACTATTGTCTTTTTCTCCCCAAAATGCCCCCCATTCCAAGCTCCGATCACTCTGTGTGTGTGTGTGTGTGTGTTGTTGGATTCAAGCGGCTAGTGGGAAACTGCCTTATTCAAGTTCAATACGATAAGGGGAAAGCTCTTCGGTTAGATCAGATTCGGAAAGAGCCTACGCTTAGTGTGATCCTATCTGATAATGAACGGAAGGCTAGCTATATGCTTTGAGGCATCATCTTCAACCCCTTTGTAGGGGAGGTAATCTCTATAAATCCTTTAAACAAACTTATGGTAATCCACCTTCACCAAAAACTGAGACACTGAAAAATCCTCCGTCAATCACCATAGGGAACTAATAAGCACTGAATGTTGCACATTCAAGCCTCTTAACTCGCATATATTAATTCCTTAACATTGTTATTTGTTTAATTTTGTGTTGTTTTATTGTTTTCATGTTTTAAATAAATATGCAATTAATTCCATTAATTTTGGGCTTAAAGCACACTTTGAGAAGACCTAGAAGATATGATTAAGCTTAACTAATCATAATAGATGACTTAAATGATGTGGTTAAGTTTAATCAAATCAAGGAATGATTAAATCGAAATTTCTCTAATTGGAGTTAAAATCAGATTAGATTCAAATTTGGATTCTAAATATGTTTCCATATTTTGATCATAACGTTCTGCTCAAGTATCGGATTGCAGTGATTCTAGTGGCATTGGAAACCTAACTCAAAATACTACAAATCATTGTGAAATAGGATTTTCCTAATTCGAAAGTTTGCTATGCCAAAATTGTCTCGCAATAAAAGAACGTAAATCTGGACGAATCCTATTCCCATTTGTACTAGAATTGCTTCCTAATTTGACTAGGAGACTCAAGTACAATTTTTTCTGGGATTTCTAGGGCTTCAAGGACTTGTTTGCTTCCTATAAATAGATCCCTAAGCTTCAAGAGAATGTGTGCTTAGTTTTAGATACAAATTATCTTCTTGGAGGCTTGAAGAGTTGAAGAGAAGATGAACATGGCAGGAGGCCATTCTAGCACCACCATGAGCTGCTAATTCTATAATTAGGTGTTGCTATAGCCCTTTCCAAGTAACAATGGTTTAATTTTATTTCAATTTGGGTTTTTTTATATGCATGATGGTTGTATAACTGTGAGAATTGCTTTTAATGTTTATATTCAATCATTATGAAATTCTTATCTTGTCGTAGAAAGTCTTTTATATTGATTAAATTCAATCATTCTTATTTTCTGTGATTATATAAATAATTGTTATACAACGATTTTAAGTGACACGTGATCAATAGGATTTGATAGGCTATGCCTAAGGAAGACGGATTGTACTACACCCTACTTTAGTGTAATTTAGGTAGACAATTCGTGCCAACCGAAGATGAGTTATGCTTATTCATTGATTGTGTGTAGCCTATTAAGGAATTAGATAGTCCATACCTAGGGAAGACGGATCGTACCACATCTTAGTGGTTAGGTGGACGGTCCGTGCCAACCAAAGATGGATTATACTTATTTCTTAAATGATGGTATTTTCTTGACTACTCGAGTCGGGCGAGCCCTATATCATGCATTCTATTAATTTTCTTTATTAATTTATGATTGACCATTGTTATGAAGTTAGTGGTAAATTCAACCCCCTATTCTACCTCTCATTACTATCTTTATTTTTATGTCTTTACTTTTATGCATTTAATTTAGTTTTAAAGAAAATCAAATCAAACTTCTTCTAATTAAGTTAGAGTTAATCTTGAAAAACTTGATAACAACACCCTTGCAATCTTTGGCGTTCGACAGCCTCTTTATAGCCTTATCCTACAAAAATTCGTCCTATTGCGAGTTGTAATTTATTATTGATATATTTTTGCTTTAAAAAGACCACATTAGGAACCTTCTCATACTTAAAACATTGGCACCCTGGGCTCTGTTGTGCCAAATACTACCTAATTAATAAACAATATTTGGTATGTTTTACTCGCAAGTGCACAAGATCAAAACAATAGTATAGATAGCAAGTACGAGATCATTCCCACGATGATTGGTAATTTTTGCTTAAAATTGATTTTCAAATTAAAATATTTGAATTGTCACAAATTGAAATATTGAAAAAGAAATAATAAAGAAAATGTTAGAGTTTTGATATCAATCACTAATCAGACTAATTAAAATAACAATATACCAATGTTCCAATCATACAGGTATATTTAATGCTTGTCAACCTAAAGGCACGGTATCTACTCCTTAAGCTATAGATCTCCCTAAACAACGAATTAGGCATGACATCTACTCTAATTATTTTCTTTCCTAAAGGATTTGCATGGCATTTACTAAGTTATTCTTTAGGAAATTATAAATCTATGGAAATCGACAAACACATGAAGCCTAGGGCATGGTATCTCCTCCCAGTTCCCCATGTTGATTAAGTCAAGAACCTGTGATGAGATTCTTTTGTTACTCTATTAAGCCCAAGATTCAGTCATCCAAATTGACTTAATTAACATATTCATACCATATGCATATGAGGAATTCAGTAAACTAGAAATTAATCAATTTAAATAAACCAAAATATTATTGTAACAAAGGCGCTAATATTGAAATCCTTAAAAGACATAATTAAGGCTTCAATCTAGCCCCTAACAAAATATTTAGCTAGACATAATAAAACTAAAAATAAAATAATATAAAATAAAAGAAAAGAAGAAACCGAAAACGACTCTTAGAAGTAGCTCCAAATTCTCCTTTCTAGAATTGTGTATTTTTCTGTGAGGCTCTATTTATAGGCTTAGGAAAACCTTAGAAGCTCTAGAAAACCTAATAAAATCGAAGGTCTAACTTCTAGTCCAATTAGGACTTTGAAAAGCTAATCATAAGTGGAATAGGAAGTATGGCAGCATCTGGGCGCTCGAGAGCGCTCGATCCTAGAATTGTGCACTCGAGCGCATTCCTGCGATCAATCGTTCCTCTTCTGCGCTCGAGCGGTCACTGCTGACGCTCGATCCTTAGCTCTGGCACTCGAGCGCTAATTCACTTGAGCCTAGGTGTGTTGCGCTCGAGCTTAAGTTGGCCTGCGATCGATCCTACAGCTCCAGCTTTTCCCAAATTGCCCGTTAAGCTTGTAACTTTCCAGAATTGCTTCATTTTCTTCAAAAACCTAGAAAAACACAGAAAACACAAAAAGGAAACAAAGCATCACAAAATAACACGACTAAGAGATTAACGAGCTAAAATATGTATATTTTAGCACTTATTATGCTCCTACCCTCTTTGAAATACATCTAAACACCAGCCCATTTTGGATCCAAATCCATGGGGCTTCCCCTTCAACTAACAGCCAAAAATGTCTCATTTTCTAGAAGTGAAACAGGTTGCAAAATCCATGGTTTTAACCACCTACGATTATGGCACTTAGCTAAGTGCTGAACCACCTTCTCTATTCCAAATAGAGTAGGGCTAAGCATCAAACTCTTGAGGTCAATAGACTCAATACTTAGCTCATACCAACAGCTGATGATAGTCGGTTTCAATATTGACGAACCAAGGAGTTCAGCCCCCTTGGGGTCGATAGACCCTTGATTTGTAATTAATTAGCCCAACATGTTTTCTTTATGGTCAGTCAATCAACCTTATCTTCGTCAAACACCTGGTAGAACCCCTTTGATTTGGATTTGGATTGGACTCATTGGTTCAATAAGAGAGAGAGAGAGAGAGAGTGAGAGAGTGATCGGAGGGGGCATTTTGGGGAAAAAAAAGTCAACAGTGATCACGTGCGAGTCACGTGATTACTGTTCCGTCAGTCAAAACGGCTTTGACTGATGGAATAGTCGAATTGTAAAAATTTGGAAGTTTGGGGGGGGGTGCATCGCAAAAATTAAAACATTGGAAGTCGAATTGAAAATTGCTCCAAACTTTGGAGGGTAAAGTGTAATTTTTTCATTTTATTAAAAGCAGTTGTAAGTATTTACTTACCTTGTCTGCTCGCTCAAATCCTTGGACATCTTGAATTTTTACTATTTCGAAACATATTCTAATGTTATTTGCAGTACTAGATAATATATCTTAAACACATAAAATCCTAGTTGGGAATCAAATTGGATAGAAGGTCACAAAACCCTAATTACTCATTCTGAACACTGTCCAAACGTTCGGGCTCATGGTCGAACGTTCGGACCTGAAGTCGAACGTTTGGTCAAAATGCCAGAATGTATGGAAGGTTCTTATTTTTAAATCAGAATGTAGCAAATCTCATCATAGGCTCCTAATAGGACATGAAGACATAATAAACTACAACAACATGATAATCTAAGAAAACAAGAAGTGGTTTAAAACATTTGAAAAAACTTTTTGTTTTTTCAAGAAAATAATTATACAAACTCATCATAGCACATTAAAACTTGTAAGAAACATGAAAATCATATAAACAATATGAAACAAGCTTAATGTATTAAGGTTTACCTTGAAGATGACAAAACAACCTTAAAATCCTGTCTTTCTCCCCCTAAGTATAGGGTTGGTGAAGTATAGGGGTGAGGGGTGAAAGATAAGGGAGGGATGGATGGATAAAGCTGGGTAATGTGGATAGTAGATTTAAATTGCTTTTCAGATTAGCTTCGACCGTTTGGTAATGCTTCAAATGTTCAGTATACTATTACCCAACAGTGTTAAGGTTGTAGGTCGACTGTTCCTGTAGTCCAGGGTCGAACGTTTGTGCTAGGGTTATGTTCAAACGTTCAGTGATCCAGGGTCGAACGTTTAGTCCGAAATTAAAAGTTGGATATTTTAGTTTTTTTAACTAAAAAGGTTTAAACAAATTTGTAAGAGTGAATAGATTGTAAAAGTGATTAACACCTATATAAGGAAATGCATTTCGGGTTTTCAATATTTGGGGCATCACACTTGTGCACTAAACGGACCATGAGAGTTGTTTTTCCACAAAAATATTGTTGATGGGAAAGACTGTAATTCTCAAGACTTCTTATGATATTGATTAAAAATCATAAATAGGTGTGACCAAAACCACACTCATTGCCATTGGGGATTGCGGAACCACTCCTAGATCAGCTAAAGGGAGTGATCCAAGCATCCCCATTTTTCTTTTTCATATTTTTGTATTTTTCGTTGGGAAAAGTCCACATATTCCCCTCAAACTACCACCCAATTGACAATGTCCCCCCTCCCCCCAAAAAAAAAAAAACTACAAAAAATTGTCAATGTTCCCCCCAATGATAGAATTACCCTTAGTAAAATAAAAACAAAAATACGAAAACTTCTAGAAAAAACCTAAAACTAACAAACAAACAAACAAAAAATCCAAGAGGTTGCCAAATTTTTTTAATTTTTTTTTTAAAAGAAATCCATTTTATAAAAAAAAAAAATTTAAAAAAAATTCCATTTTTTTATTTATAAAAATTGAAAATTTTAGTTTTTTTATTTTTTATTTTAGTTTTATAATTTTTTTAAAATAAAAATTTACGTTTAAAAAAAAATAAAAATTTTTGTTTAATAAAATAAAAACTTTCATTTTTAAAAACTAAATAAAAAACGGTTTTTTTTTTAAATAAAAATAAAAATAAAAATTCTGTTTAAAAAAAATTAAAATTAAAAATTTTCGTTTTTTTTTAAAAAAAAATTGTTTTTTAAATATTATTTTTAAATTAAAATTTTTCGGTTTTTAAAAAAATTATTATTATTATTGAATTTAAAGGGGTATTTTTGTCTTATTGAGAAATTTATGGAGGCATTTTTGTCTTATTGCTAGTTTTGGAAGGACATTGACAATGTTTTGGTAGTTTGGAAGGAACATTGTCACAATTAAAAGTTTGGAGGGACATTGTCAATTAGGAGTTTAAGGGGGTATGTGGACTTTACATTTTTCTTTTATGTTTGTTATTAGAAGCAACACTTGTTACAAATATGATTGCTGCCCATGACAATTTTTGTCAATTATGGACAAAAGTTCGATTCAAAGACCTATTTGCATTTTTAACTTACCACAAATTTTTAGTCACTTTTTAAATCTCAAATAATTATTTGTAACTCACCACATGGAATGATTTTGTATAAATAAAGAAAGGTGTATTGAATTTAAAGAATATTCTGTTCAAATAAAAACAGTCAAATTTAAGAATAACATATGAAAACAGTCAAATTTAAAAATAATAATTTAAAGAATATGTTTTTTTAGAGACTTCTAACTATTTTGGGTAATTAGACTTCTTACAAATCGGATACGTGAACAAACGTACTACCATTTTCGTATCACAAACGTATCCGATTTGTTGCATACTGAAACGGTCAGAGAAGACGGCAACTCAGCCTCGACTTACGTGCCACCGTTGACAGTATGATCTAAAACGGATTACCACGTGTTGCGCCATGCCTAATCCTTGAAGTGGTCCCATTACGTCACTCTGTAACAGTTCCTGAGCCTTCATCAACACTCAACAGGATCAACATCATGCTTCTATGGGTTTGTGAAAACAAAAATGTTTGTATTTCTATTTTTGTAAAGAGAAAAATAGAAAGAAAATTGTTGTTCAAAGAATGGAATTCGGGGAAAAAGAGAAAAGGTATCTCCTCAAAATAAGATTATTTTTAATAATTTCATTATTATTGTTAAAATATTATTTATATGATGGATTTATATTTTATCTTGTATAAATAATTTTATATTTATATTCGTGCCAAACACGAGTGGCGAGTCACCCTAAGACCTATGAGAGTCGTCTGGTCATAGGGATAGCTGGTTGACCATCTCATTTTTTTCAAAGGGTTTTATTTTTTTATTTTTTTATTTTTTAATTGCCACATGTCAACTTTTATTCAGTTGATGTGAACTTTCGTCAATTTTTTGGACAGAAGTTAGATAGGAGTACTATTTTTATTTTAAAAGTATTATTTGCAATACAAAATGAAATATAAATAGATAAAAATAAAATAGTTAAATCACATGCAGCAATTAATAACCGATTCCAAAAATTACAAGTCAATTTTCTAAATATTTTCGAGAAGTTGTATAAGTCACTCTTATTTATTTATTTATTTTTTAATTTTTTGGTGCCACTTCAACAATGAAATAACTTTTAAAATCACAAATCATCATTCTTGTTGAAATAATGAATATGGGGGAATATGAGCGGAAACAAGAGAGAACTTTATCGGTGGTTCGATGTTAGACACCTACATTCACCACTTGAAATAATCCCTAAGGACTATATTGTGCTCATTAACTTGATTTGCCTATAATACAATAATTCCTATTTATAGGGTAATGTCTAAATATAAATATAGTAATCAAATCCCCTTAATTTGATTACAATTACAATATATGATTACAATCAATCCATAAATAGAGAATATTTCGATATCAACTATAATTAAGAAATATAAAAAAAAAATATTATATATTTTTCTTATATTCTAGCCATTCTTGTCTAGCTCAAAAAGAGGATTTTCTAACCTCTTAAAAAAAAAAAAAAAAGGAACTGTAATAGAACGGGCCCACATGATCAAAACACGTCACCACGTGACAGGCTCCATCAGTCGCCGCGTAAGCAGCATTGAGACCTAACCCGCTTAATAAAATGCATCCTACTGTACGTCGAGCACGCGATCCCGCACTTACCAAAAGAGAAACTAAAAGGCGTATTGTATTTTAAAGCTTGGGAGAGCGACTAAGATGCGCCCACAGTTAACGTCACCCGACGCCCATAGTATTGCTTCTCCTTCTTCTCCTTCCTCTGCTATTTCAGCGAGTGATCGGAGGTTGAACGCTCTGGTCAGACACCTTGTGGACGCTTTGCCTGCGATGGACTCTCAGAATCTTAACGACACCGTTTCTGCCTCTCCTACCTCCGGCTTCCACGCCGATTCCGTTTTCGCTCACGTTGTTCGTGCTCCCGAAGATCCCATCCTCGGGGTACTCTCTCTCTCTCTCTCTCTCTCTCTGTTTAGCTCAGAGAAAACTGAGGAAAAATAGTAGAAAATGTTGCCGAGCGTGTTTTTGTGTTTATCCTCCTGAAAATAGAGTTCTACATATCTCTGTGTGATACCTAGAAGTAAGTTTTTGTGATGGAAAATCTGTTTTTCGGTTTATGGATGTTGATCGCAATCGCTGAAGGCCATGTGATCACCGAAACTCTTTGATGAATTTCTCACGCTATTCTATATTTTCTCAGCGGCCAAACAGTGCGTTTGGCTCTATTTTTTTTTTTTTTTATATTGATATTG
>NC_081548.1:11246754-11265394 GCF_901000735.1 Corylus avellana | reverse complement strand
GGAGGATTAGCATGGCAGGTCTTAGCACTAGGACAATCCCTCATCTTACGGACGCAATTCATGCAGCTGTTACTGGTGTTGTCTGAATATATATATATATATATAGGCAACATTCTTCTAGTGAGAATCTCTAAGGTCTTGCCATATCCGTCTACTCTTTATATTTAACTATTTTTGTTTCAATAATTGCCCTCTAAAATACTGAGGGGTTGAAAGATGGTGGTGTTTGATAATTGAGGATTGTTGAAGAGATTTTATATGAAGCTTAGAAATTTTGGACAAGTTATTTTTATAGCTTGTATGAGGAAGATTTTGCTCTCACTGGCTCATATTGCTCTGGAAGAGTTTCTTTTATCCTCTACTTCCTTGCCAAGAAATGTAAGAAATAGATGCGGAAAATTGAAATTTAAAATTCAGTTTGAAGTGCTCGGGGGAGCTTATTTCTGGGCAAAGATAGGAAAAAGAAAAGAGAATGGGTGGCTTTTTCTTCGGCTATGAGTTAGGGGCTTCATTATTCAAATCTATGGTTCTCCTTTTTAGGGGGGGCGTCCGGGCTTAAATAACTAGTCGTTTATTGACCATAAAGACGTTTATCAATAATTGTGATTGTGGTGTATTTTACAACGTTGATGTGTCATCTTTGAATTTTTATTTTTTTTATTTTTTTTTTAATCAATGACTAATCTAATATGGCAATTTATATCGGTCCTATTGTACCACTATGTAGGGGCAATAAATTTGCACTTTTATAAACTTTTTTGGCTTGATTCGGGTGTCTACGAAAAAAAAAAAAAAAAACCTCTAATTCGTGTATAGAAAGGTTATCCTAGTTAAAAAATCCTGGCATTATGGTAGAAGTGGAAGAGACACTGCATAGCAATAAACGATGGGTTTTGTTCCTAATTTCAAAACTTGTTAGATTTATTTGAATGGGTGGAGTTATGACCCATGGGATCAATATGCCTTTCATGAAATGCATTAAAAGAGTGTGCCGGGTATGTGATAAGAAATTGGTGAAAAAGGAACTTCAAACCTGTTCTTTCAGTAAATACTTCAATTTCAATGGAGATTTTGATGATTTTAGTTTAGGCACAATAAAAAAATATACAACATATGTGCTCTAATTTTTCAACGTCCAAATTTAACTTTATTCTTTTTCTCTCTCCTAAAAAATTTAGAATTAAATTTAAACCGTTAAAAAACTACAACATATAAGTCTCAAGTTGGTGTTCTATAATAAACGACCGAGAATCTCTTACATTGTATATGAAAGATCCACGAGGCTGGGTCTTTTGGAGCTCTGGATCTTAATTTGAGTATTCATGAAATTGGCAGGGTGTTCACAGCGATGTTAAATAACTTAATATGATTTATCTACAGCTGATTGTTAGTCACCTCTAATATAATTTTTTTTTTTTTTTTTTTTTGAAAAAAAAAAACATGATCCTGTATACTTTTGAACGTACATGAACTTTCACGTGAATTTTGTATATCATCTACATTAAAAAGCTTTGATCTGATTGAAGCTGTGGAAAATGGAAGTTTCAAATAATACATCATATGTAAAATGCTGGAATCCAAAGTCAACGAACAAATCCTTGCTTATCTGCTAGTTTAACTGAAACCCAGGATACAAATCTTTGCCTTTCCGAAGAGCACTTTGTTTTGTCTTGAGAGATGGGGGGTGGGTGAGTGTGAAATCTAGGCAATAGCATATTATCTGCTGGGTAATGTGATGTGCAGATGCATTATCTTGTAATGGAATTCCCAATTGTGATCATTAAGAGGCATACGGTCCGCTTGAAAAATGAGGTAACATAATCTAAAGAGTACATTGAACTTGAACCTTCTATCAATTAATCAAAATCAAGAAGTGCAACAGTGAGAGAGGAAGAACAATATGTATATATCGACTTCAAATAATGACAGTGAAAGGCTTTTAGCCATAGCTATCTGCATTCCTTTAACAGATAGGAAGACGGACTTGACAAGCTTATACCGTTTGAGGATTTCACATTTTCTGCTCCCTTCCTAGGTGTTCCACATTCACTGAAGTCAAGGATGCGACGCTCTGTCTGCAAGATTTCAAAATAATCTATTCAGCGGATTTTATGATATATTTCAAGGAATCTATTAATAGGATACAAGAATTACAAATATGAAAAAAAATAAAAACAAAAACAAAAGCAAAAGCAAAATAATAGTTGTAGCTTATTGAATTCGTATTAACCATCTCCATCATGTTTATGAATGTACTGCAAATGAACCATTTTTGTGGAAAATAACTAAAATGGAGCATTGCTAGCCTACCATACTGCCCTACTAGCGCCAGTTATTTGTTATGAAAAAACTTCTATGGAGAAACTTAAGCAAAACTTGTCATACCAGAACATTTGGAGCCAAATGGGAACGGCTCCCAGTATGGTTATGTGGTACATGATTGTTTTCTTGGTCCAGATTTCCATGGTTGGTGCATTTTTCCTTTAGTAATGTTTTTGGAGTTTCATTTCCCAAAACCTCCTGGGCATTGGCGTATGCAGCCGCACTGTGCTCACTTATCTGTTTCATCAACCCAATGGCATCCAAGCTTTTATCTCCTGGGCTCATAAAATACCCCATATCCTGGAGGAAATAGCAAATATCAATAAAAGAACCATAAACCATATACTTTACGAAAATACTTATGAATCAGAACTTGTGATAC
Source organism: Corylus avellana (assembly GCF_901000735.1). Taxonomy (NCBI): domain Eukaryota; kingdom Viridiplantae; phylum Streptophyta; class Magnoliopsida; order Fagales; family Betulaceae; genus Corylus; species Corylus avellana. The sequence goes on along the minus strand of NC_081548.1, from coordinate 11,262,690 downwards.
CTCAATTGTTATGTCAGTATCAATCCTTGGACCAGGCAGAAAAGAGTTGATGAACCAAGGGGATTTCCATGCTGAAGGGGATTCAATACTTCTTTTAAATGGAGTTCCGCCAAATCTGAAACAAACACCACCAAAGCAACCTATCAGAAACATTCATGCTCAATCTTCAATGATCAACGAAATATCAGCAGGGGGCACTAAGCTTCAAGCTCAGCATTGCTAGAAATCAGACACGCATCACAACGCTCCGAAGCTGAAGGGAAAGTGTCTGATTTTACATGCTTAAAAATTTCACTACCAGCACCATTCCTTGAATTATCACTAGTAATCACCCAAAGAATGCACCAGAGCAATAAAATGAAAACTGATAACGAGTAAAAGTGGCTGAATCTTACATGCTAAAAGTTTCAATAACAGCATCATTCCGAGCATTATCAACTGTAGTCGCCACAGGAGCTGATGAAGAAGCAGACTGTACACATGTAACTGCTACTGAATGACTTTCATGCTTCTTCTTGCAAACAGTAGGGGAGCTAACAGATGTGCATGGATTTCCACAAGATGATTTGTTAGAAATGCCTTGATCTGATGCAGCTGCCAAGCTTCTAGAATGTTGATTTCTTGGACTTCTAACATTTGAACCTAGTAATGCTCTGTCTGCTTTGGAACCAACTTGACTGGGAGAATGCAAAAGCAGATCATTCATGTTGTGTTCAGCAAGGACTCCAGAAGGCTGCTGGACCTGAAAAACGTAAAGATTAGATTAGAGAGAGAGAGAGAGAGAGAGAGGGATGAGGGCTAAATATACGAAACCTATTGAATAAACTTCAGTCATTACCTACCAATTCTCTCCACAACACAGATAAAACCAGATTTATGGGCGGCAATTATAATCAGTACTAGAAGAAATGAAAAGCAATAAAACTGAATACGTACATAAAGAGAACATACGCAAAATTTTATTTTAAAGGAAAGCAGAATTAACCAATTGATCAAAAAGGAGAATAAAACTGTAAATTTAAATTTTTTTGCAGTCCAACAACCTAAGCAACACCCTGGAGAATTTCAAGATGTTGACCAGATCACACACGCAAATTATTAGTCAGAACACAGTCAGCATAAAATACAAAGTTAAGACTAGCTAATCAGCTTGAGTCAACCACATCGTAATTTGTTGTACCAAAGGAAACTCAGACTCTTTACTAATTTCTTCATTTGCAGAAAATGCTGAACAATTAAAAATAAATAAATGAAAGCTAGTAAGAGAACGTACAATATGGGCAGCAGTGTCAACATTAACCTTGGTCTTAGCATCAACATCAGCAGTCACCTGCTTTGTATTGTCCTGGGAATTACCATTATCAAAACTTTTCTCTACAATTTTACCATCAGAAAATGCAGCACCATCTCTTCCCTTTTCTTTGTTCCCTTCCAAGGCAAGATCAAAATTTTCTTTATCATCAGCGGAGGCTCCAGAATTCTTTTTATGGTTAGATGGTGGAGGTGCTCTTTGGGTCCCACTGTCATCAAACATAACATCTAAACGTGAAAAATCTCTTGCCAAACTGGATTTCATGCTGATCTCAAGCTTTTTGTCAATTCTTCTATCTGACAATGGTGACAAAAACTCGCGGTGTCGTTTCTTCAATATGGATGGTGTACCTGTGAAAGTTTTAGCAGCAGATTTTAACAAAGCATCTGGAGTATCATCACGAGATGGTGAATCACACAACCTAAATGGGGTGATGCAGTTCACAGAAGACATCATAAGCTGGCGGATACCAAGTGGACTATATTCTTGCTGCATGTCACTCCCAGATTGTATCAGATCACAGCTGAAAAATGGAATATCCATGCTTGGTACACGAGGAGGCTCATAATACAGTGCTCCAGCCTCCTGTTGCTCTGTATGTGCATGTGGTCTTTCACCTATAGAAGGGCAAGTGTGCGTGATATCTGAACCTGAACCAAAACTATTTACAGGTACTAATTTTGAAGATTCCTTTACAACATCCGGTTGCTCTTGTATTCCTGTATTCTCTGCACTGTTATTGCAAGGAGAACCAGCAGAGCCATTGGTATAGATAAAGCCATCATGGACACTAGTGACAAACTCTTGTTCCTGAGTTTCAAATAAATGGCTAGGTTCGTCACCGTATACAAGTGTACAACCACCATCTACAGATACAAAAGCCTGAGAGTATGAAGTACCTATTAGGTCAGGCCTAGGAGGACAATATGTTTGTGAAGCTGAAGTTCCACCCATTTCAGGTATCACGCAGTCTGTTGATTGGCAATGAAATGAATCTATGTATCCGCTTGAGGTGACAATATTGGAGCCTTTTGTCAGATTTCCAGAGAAAAAATTACCTTCATTTATTGCCTCTGAAAACAGAACTCTACAACATTCATCGTCAGATATCAACACGTTATAAGAACCCATGGCTATATAGCCCATTGAAGTAGAAGCATTCAACTCGGCAGAAGTTTGAAATGGCACATTCACCATTTCATGGCTTTCATTAGTACCTAAACAATGTCTTTGCAATTGCGACGATTCCTGCTCCAATTCCAGTGATGAGACATTTGGCAAAGCATGTATATTAAACTGGTGACCCCTGCTGCCAGAGGTCCCAGCATCATGCGAAAAATTTTGCTCAAGAAATTTGTCAGAGTCACACGTAATATCTGACATTGAAAAAGCAACATCTTCCAGAGATTTGTAATATTGTTCGGAACAAGATGGCAGACTTGACTTTTCTTCGTTTGCTAAACCAGGTTCTTGAGTCGATGGAAATTCCTCTCTGATATGTGAAACCGCATTGGCCATTTCACTAGTAGACTGAAAGAACCCAGCAACAGACGAATCTTGACTGCATTCTGAAATTTCCTCTGCTTCTATCCCTTTGGAACTAGTATCACCACCACTACTCTGCATCCTTGAAGAAGATGAAAGCATGGGTTGATTTTGATGTCCGACATGAGGAAGGGATGGGAACTGCGCAAGTAAACCTGATGCCAGATAAGAATCCAATTTCTTTTTTACAGAACTGTTCCAGTGATTTTTTATAGCATTGTCTGTCCTGTTGACCACACAAGTGCAGAGACATCAAAACTCTAGATTTTGCAAGTATCAAACACCAGTAAAATAAGCAGATTGTTATAACATAAATCTTAGGATAGAACAATAGTGCAAGAAATACAGTATAAGGAACTAAAGAATACAAAGAAACTGAGAAAAAAAAAAAAAAAAGAGGAGGTAAAAAAATGGAAAAATTGCAGCCCCTTATACAAATAACTAATGAACATACCTTCCTGGCAAGAACTTTGTTAGCTCTGCCCATTTGTTCCCATAAATCTTATGGGCACGAATCAGAGCCAGTTCCTCTTCCTGGGTCCACGCCTCTTTGTTTATAGAAGGGTTAAGATGATTATGCCACCTAAAATTGATATCAATTTGCATGAGGCCAAATACAGCATACAGTTGCTGAGACACAACACACACACGAGACAGCTAAATGTGTTTTATGATTGAACAGTAAAATTTATATTTACATCCTTTAGAAAGGCACCAATACAGCACTTGACTAACTGTGACTGACTGTTTATATTTGAAGGGCCCTTTGCCTCTTTGTTTATAGCAGGATTTAGATGAGTATGAAAACTAAAATTGGTATCAATTTGCATGAGTACAAAGTACAGCATACAGCAGCTCACACACAAAACACATACAAGACAGCTAAATATGATTCATAATTGAACACAATTTATAACTTCATCATCCAGAAAGGAAAAAAAATACATCAGTAGACTAGCAATTAATATTTGTGAGGGGAGGGGGGAATCATGGTAAAGAGAAAACCATCAAATTAGTTAGAAAAAGCCCTTTAGGCATACCTTTCACGGCACTGCTTACCGATACGTCCAGGTAAATGCTGTGCAATTGTGGACCATTTTTTTGGACCATATTTTTGTACCAATTTAGCCATCATTTCATCCTCCTATTCACAATTTACAAAAGTAACCAGTAAGATCATAATCATAAAAAGACAAGGCAACACAACTACGGTGAAAATGCAAAAGGGCATTGAGGGAATTTGACACAAAACAACCAGTTATTATAGGTCACCTCTTTAGACCATGGGCCTTTGACAAGCTCTGGATTCAAGACCTTCTGCCACCTATGTAGGCATTGTACATCAGTGCGGTCCTTGAAACACTCCGCTGCAGGGCCAAATTTTACAATAAAGAATAAGCATAAGTTATGAAACATTATGACAAGTCAAAAGTACCACAGTTAAGAAATATAAGAGTAAAATGGCTGAATGGTTTGGCCATCTGCAAAAAACACCTAACAAAAAGAGATTAAGTTCATAATTTAAGCAATAGAAGGACAAGACTAAGACCAAAGACTGTTTGGGCTCAAAAGTAGCACCAACTGAGAATTGAAAGTAAATTTGCTGAAATAAATGTTCACATGTAACAAGCTCCTAGAACTGCATCAGGAAGAGGTTGACTCAATAGGACAATGGTAAGAAATGGTGTGGGCCACAAGAAAGAGATAAGACATAATAGCTCATGAATAATAGCATATGGCCCAATGTGATTTGCTAGGTGTTTGCTTTTGTATATTTACTGAGTACTTGGATTGTGCCCTTTGCACTTTTTAATGAACTTGCTTTATTTATCCAAAAATAAATAAATAATAGCATATGGCCCTATGTAGCTTAAACAAATAGTTAGAAAATGATTTTTTGTTCAATCAAATTCACCATGTCCGCAGAAAAATCCAATCGTAAATTTAGCCAGAAAATGGAGAAAAAATAAATAAATAAAAGTTCTGTACAAATTATTTGCCAAAAGCACCCAAAGAGGGACCAAAATGGGCCCATTTGGAAGGGAAAAGAAAGTGTAGCACACAAAATGAGAGTGAGACCATATAAAGTTATCTGGAAACATTTTTCAAACAGTAGTTCAAGCAGGACTAAACTTTTCCATCCAGGACACCTGTAAGTGACTACGTCATTTCATCAATCTTACAATTACAAACCAATAATCCAAATTCACGGAACATAGTTAGAGTTGTCAAAAAAATCGGCCCAGCAAATAATTTGTTAGTTTTGAAAAGATTCCTACATTGGTCAGTGATCTAGAGGTCCACTGTCCAAAACTGCAAGTTAAAGTTGTTGTTTCCTCTGTTAATATCTTATAGAAGACATTTGATGCTGCCAAATTAAACCAAGTAGAACTTTATGTCTTAAACCAATGCATTATTTCTTTTCATTATATTTTGGTCAAGTTAATGAGCTACCAAAATTAAACCAAGTAGAACCCTATCATGGGCTTCAAAAAACTGCAGGCCATCTAAAAAGCTACAAATATACAATGTGCAAATTAATTGGTAACCAATAACTCATAAATGTGTAATATAGGAACAAATGAAAATCTTAGAAAGCAAACTGTTTGAATAAATCAGAAAGATGTATATACAAGGTATAAAATAGAAAAAAGAAATTCTGAAGTATAATGAAGCACATCTTTTGTTGAATAATATGCTGACAGAGATAAACACATTGATTCCGCAATAATACCTATTTTCTTCCAATTCTTTCCTTTAAAGCTCTGAACAGCCTTCCGCAAAATCTCATCCTAAAACACATTGAAAATTCATTGCATTAACTTGATCAAAATATAATGAAAAGAAATAATGCATTTACATCTGAACAAATGTAATTATAACTTAAACACAAGGATCAATGGAGAACTCATATTAGTTCCGTAACCCAATAGAGCAGCAACAGTAGCAAATCGAACAATTAGTTCTCATGAAAAAATAGACTTTACCTCTTCAAGTGTCCATTGTCCTTTGGTAGAACGCCTTGTCGGACCACTAGTCCTCCTGAAAAAGAGTAGTAAAATGTTAAGAAGCATTCAGTTGCTAACAAAACTGCCATTTCCTCAATCAGAGCACAAATATTCATGATATGAGTAAAATTAACCATTACCAAGATACCAACATTCAACTCATAGTACTAAAAGCTAGGTTTTCCTATAGAAAAATACCCAATAAAGAAAAGACTTCCTCAATCTGATTTTATATTTGTAGGTTGAGATTCTAGAAAAACAAAAATCAAGAGAAGCTGTTTCTCAATAAATCTTTTTTAATTTTAAAAGCACTGCCATAACATGCTAGAAAAGCCTGATAGAACATGAATTCAAGGACATGAACTATCAGGGGAATGGTGCCGAGCACTAATTGAAATCTATTTCAGCCAAAGTTATAAAGCAAGCACCAAAAATAACTTGAAACGACCTATTCCTCATTGACTGGTCGAAAATGGTTCCAACAAGTTGACAAGCTGAAGTTCACAGCAAAACATTATCAGAGGAAGAAAATTGGAGACATTCATCCAAAGAACGCAATTCTAGATGCTATTAAATTACCCATGTAGAGCTCGCATTTTCTGACCACCATCCCCGAACCCATCTTGGGTAGTAGAGATTGTCCTGTCACCTTCCATAGCTATTTGACAAATAGGTAAAGCTGCATACCCCAATTCCCACTCGACAGCAACTCTTTCCACAATATGTTCTCCAAATCATTATATTCTAGCTAAGAAGAGGCAGTGCCTACCTTCGCGCACGACAAACCCACAAGCTGCTAGGGTAAAGAAACACAGATTAAAACAGACATCATAAAATTAATAACAAAATAGTCAAAATTGAAGCGAGAACAAAGTACAAAAACGAGCTAGATGGCAAATACAAAGCTATAAATCTATGAAATTTGTAGCCGTTACTCTACTTAAACTAAAGATCTGTAATTTTTAAAATTCAAGCTGAATAATTCAAAAGAAAAAGAATCAAGAAGTACACAAATAGCTTTTGAAACAACCTAGGAAATCATAAGCAATATATACCATGAGTCCGACAAAACATTGAAAATGTTCCCAAAGAAAACCTAGTACCCATCGAACTCAGGTATGAAAAATTTATAAAATTTGAGACAAATTTCGAGCAAAGTTAAAGATCAAAGGAAAATCTATCAGATCAAACCTAAAACACTCGCCAAAGTACATGAATCATTAATATTTTATGAAATCCAAAGCTCGTCGAAAACCGAAAAATCGAAACCCGAGAAACAAATTTCAAATTTAAGCAAAGGAATGGGTAAGGCAGGCCAGGCACTCACAGAACTGAGCTTTAGAATGCAAAACGCAGAGAATCGACAGGGAGAGGAAACCGATTGGCGCGATCAAAACGGTGCGCATTTGCAGATCCAGAGGAAGATATGTGAAGAGAAGCCGGAGAGAGAGAGGGGGGGGAGAGAGAGAGTGAAACGGTCCGCTGTATTCAAACATGGAAGGGGCGGACAATGAGATTCAAACCCTATGGTTAAAAGTCGAGCAAGTTAAGGTGAATGGGCGGATGAGATCTTGTCCACGTGGGAATCGCGGCCGTCCCACTCCACTCACAGGCTGTTTGGTCTTTTTCAAAAGTTGTGTTTTCTCTTTTTCTTTTTTGAAACTAATAATTCAAAATATATAATTTGAAATCTATAGTCAACATTTATATTTGTATTAATATCAGTAGTTGGTCTTTTTATAATTACTTGGAAACTATCACACCACATGCTGTCTCCAAAGGATAGTACAATTATCCATGTGTTTGTTACACCATAATTTAATCTTGTTTCTTTTTATTTTTGGTAAATATATTATAAATCACTGAGTCAACCTACTAAAATAAAAAAATGTCTTAAGTTTTTTTTTTCAAATATTTACTACATGGGTTAATTGAAATGCCAATAAAATTCCTATTGTTAAAAATTTTTAACTGCAGTTAGATTGGTTGAAACGCATCATTTTCAGGAAGAAAAATGTTTGGTTTCATTAAAAAGTTTATCTTTTGGCCATTTTAATCCTAGGTGGCATGGCTCATTTTTCAGAAATCTATTAATTTATTGTTTAAAATCTATTAATTTTAAAATGGATTATGCCACCTAGGATTAAAATGGTCAAAATATAAATTTTTTAATGAATTCAATCATTTCTCTTTTAAGGAATGCCATACCATTCGAACTTTTTGATCTTACGTGTCTATTGTGGACACATAGGATCAAAACTCACCGTTTTGGCCCTATCCAAAATGGTGACTTAGGGTTTTTTTTGTTTAAACTCCCAAATCGTTCTTCCCCACATCCTTCCCAATCAAACCTACGCAGCCACCAACACACCCACTGACGCACAGAACCCACCAGTCAACACTCAGTCCGGTGTCACTCAATCCGGCGTCATTCTCAACTGTCTCAAATTTAGTTTAACCTTCTTTTTTTTCATACAGGACCTAAGCTAAATTCAGCTTTAGTATAGGTGGCACTGCAGAAGGGAGGGTTCTCTTTGGATTTTGTTTTCTGGTCTCATTTTATTTGGAAGATTGTTGATTTAATTTGGAATATTTGACACTGCAAAAGGGTAGGTACTCTGTTTTTGCCTTAATAAAAATGTGATTATAATCAAATACATAGAAAAAGGCTCAGGCTCAGGCTCAGGCTCGGATGAATAGAACTCGGACTCAGTTTCCCAACACAAACGCTCACACCCAAACATCTTGATGATGCAAATTCACTCACTCCCACAAAGCTAAAGAATTTTCAACAAAACCCATAAACTACTTTCTGAAGTCTTCAATCCTTAGTCAACTCTTCCAAATAAAATGACGCGGGACTGAGTGTTGGCCGATGGGTTCTGTTGCGCCGGTGGGTGTGTTGGTAGGTCTCCGTGGGTGCGTCAGTGGTTGCGTGGGTTTGATTGGAAGGATGTGAAGAAGAACAATTTGAGAGTTTAAACAAAAAAATCTCAAGTCAGCCAAAACTCACCGTTTTGTATACGGCCAAAACGATGAGTTTTGATCCTACGTGTTCACTGTGGACACGTAAAATCAAAAAATTCGACTAATATGGCCTTTCTTAAAATGGTGCGTTTCAACCAATCTAACGGCAGTTAAAAATTTTTTACTAGAAATTTTATTGGTATTTCGATTGATCCAATGAGTAAATATTCGAAAAAAAAAAAAATCCTTCTTAGGGATTTTTTTAGTTTTAGCGGGTTGACTTAGAGACTTATAATATATTTATCTTTTTTTTTTCTTGGCCGGAATTAAATGATTTTCTATTTTCTTTTGGCATAATTTGGTTGGCTTCATTTTTGGTGCATTAGTATTAAAAGGTGCAAATATATATTAGTAAATTATAAACATACAATTGAGATTAAAGTTATTAGCCGTGAAGTCAAATTTGATAAGCATTTACAATAAAATAAGAGTAGCTATTTCCGCTACTAAAAATTCTTTTTTATTTTTATTTCTTCTAATTTGTCTACTCATCAGCGTCAAAGCCCAATGTATCGCTGTGTGGGGATGAAATCCACCGGTGCTTCCAAGCTCCGAACATGATGAAATTCAAGAATGCTTCGATTAAGAGGCAGCTCCAAGACACCGTTAATGGTTGCGGCTCATGAGCAAATATGTTGTAAAGGGAAAGAACTACAATTTGGTTATTCACTGTTCATTCTACAAGAAAAAACTACAATTTGGTCATTCTTGCTGAAGAGAAAGGAAAAAAGAAAAAAAAAGAAGACAACAATCAAATTTAACCATTATAATGAATTTGCCTACTCTGTTGGGGATGCTCTGGAGTTGAATTTCCGTTAGGGCTAGAATAGATTGAGTTGGCAAGTTTTAGAAAGATACCATTAGAAAAATCCTCTTATTTAAAAGAAAAAATAAAATAAAAAATAAAAAAACTGTTGCAAATCTTTGGGGGAACAAGGACCTATAAATTCATCTTTTCACCGTCATTGTAAGAATTGAAGACATAGTATCAATTTTATGTTTTACAAAGATTACATATGAATATTATAGGTAATTCAAATTAGAGTTCAATTTAAATGGAAAAACATATAATCAGGAAAAAAAAAAATTTATGGCATGTTTGGTATGCAGAATAGAATTGCTTTTCCATTAAGAAAAAATAACTATTATTAAGAATGAAAAAAAATGTGGAATTTTTATTTATTTTTTTTATTATTTTTTTTTTGGAAAAAAAAAAAGTGAAATTGAAAGTTATTCAAATTTTTTAGTTTTGTGACAATACATGCGGTTTCACCGGAAAGGAATAAAAATTACTAAAGTACCCAATTTTCTTCTTTAAAAAATGGAATGAAATTTGTGAGTGGCCAACCATTCATAATAGAACCCCGGGGTGGTCACACCACACCAAAAGCCCTTTGTGGTGGACCCCTGAAGTGCTCTACAAGGGGTGTGACTACCCCAGTGCCATTGACGATGAAAAAGACAAAGCAAGTAGCATTAAGATCGCCAACTTTGGACTATCAAAGATTCATGGAGATGAGAATGAACTCATAACAAAAAATTTTGACTTTTAAGAAACACCTCTTTATACGTTCCTAGAATTTGTTATGCTTAGTGAAATCCAAAGTTGTTTGGATATATGGTCTTTGAACTGTGTTAGAGATTGGGAAGGATTTTCTTGCGGAGGTGTTTTGCAAGGGACCCAAGAAAGAGGTTGTGACGCCTTGGCTTTGTACAAATCTCTCATTTCACACATGATGTTCCGATATTAAAGATAAGGGGTAATTAACTTTTTCCTCTATGAACTACAACGCATTTTCACTTTGCCCCCATGAACTACTAACCCTACTGCTCGACCCCCATGAACTACTATTTTGTGCCTAAAACCTTCATTCAATCAGTCAAAGAACGGTCAAAGTGACAATATATTGTAGTTCATGGAGACAAAGTGATAATGCATTCTAATTCATAGGGGCAAAGTGACAATAAATTGTAGTTCATGGGGGCAAAGTCACGGGTAGACCGTCTGAGTTAACACCTTTGACTGACAGAAGGTGCCTTTGACTGACGGAATTGGAGTTTTAGGCACAAAATGGTAGTTCATGGGGGTCGGGCAGTAGGGATGGTAGTTTATGAGAGCAAAGTGAAAATGCGTTGTAGTTCATGGAGGGAAAAAGTAATTACCCCTAAAGCTAATAAATACCAATGAAATTTTTTCTTTAAAAAAAAAAAAAAAAGGTATCCCTCATATAACACATAGATTTTACTTAACATACTTCAATTTATGGGTAAAAACATTTTTTTCCCTATGAACTACCATGCTTCTTCAATATACCCCATGAACTACCACATTCACCACCTGTCCACATCAAACTATCATTTACTTACCAAAAACCTCATTCCGTTAATCAGCCTCGTCAAATCGGATGAAATATTTTCTTTTAGATGTTAAATCTCATTAAAAGACAAAAATACCCCCAAATAAAAAAAATTAAAACAAAAAATATAAATATATATAACTTTGAACAAAACTTATAAATTAATTTTTTTAAAAAAATAGAGGTGGCGTGCGATCACCTCTAGGGTGGCTCGTGTGCCACCCTTGAGGTGGGGTGGCCTTCGTGTAACGCCCCCAAATCTGGCCTTAGTCAAATTGGTAGGGTTACTAGCAATTACCCCCTAATTGGTAACTAAATGAGGAACCACCCTTCTAAACATTATCAGAGTTAATGCATAAGAAGGTGAAATAAATCTGAGAAGTCTCATAGCCATAAAGGAAGTATATAGTAACCTCAAACATAGACACAGAGCAACTAGTAGAAATAATAAGCTGATCAAACCTAGTAATAATATGAAGATCCTAACCTTAAGTAAAGTCTGTAGTGGCAACCTGGCCACTCTTCTTTTTTTAGAAATAGGATTCCTACAAGATGTAACAACCGCATAAGTCTAACAACTTAGTAAGTAAACCTTACAATTGGGTATAACATGAGCCAATTATTAATGATTGTTTTATTGAAAGGAAGAGGTGTACTTCTAGCGACAATGGCCCAAGTGTTTTAATGCAGAAAACTAATGTTTTATAAATCATAACTATCATATATGGTATACCCGAGATATTATCCCTTCTCAGCAAGGTTGGCGCTGTCCCGACGGACCTGTAATACAATGTTGGTGCCTCAACCATTGTATGCTACCATCTATAACATTAGTAGCCCAACCGAGTCTGACATTGGGTAGCCCACGCTATTAATGATGTACGTTGTGTAGTGACCCATCAATTAAGGCTGCGCTAGTCACGAAATAACCATTAGATCCAATGCCCATATATCACATCCACACACACATTTGACCATATAAACAAGTTTATATAGTATCCCATGACCATTATACCCCACGTACCATGTCATACGATGCATTTTATCAACCAGTTATTAAGACAGTTACCAAGTTATACAAAAGCATAGGCATCCTCATATCATTTGCGTGCTCAGTCAATTGACATATCGCACGTTTTTAACGAAAGTGTTCGTAAGTGTTTATTTACCTCGTGCACTCGCTTGAGTTCTTCAATATCACAAATCCCTACTATAACGAAATGCGACACATCGTTATATGCAGTACTAGAGAACTCTCTGAGTAACACAATAAGTTCTACCTAACATAAAAGGGTTGCCGAAACCCTAAGCTCACAATTTGGGTCACTGGGCGTACGTCCTGCTCCCTCGGCGAATGCTCGGTCCCATGGGCGTACGTTCAACCAGATAGTGAATTCTCGACCACAGCCCCCAAACATGGTCTTATGCTTATAGGGTGTGGCAAATCTCATCCTAGGCTCCTAATGAACACATGCAAAATACAAAACATGCTAACATGCAAACTTTAAAGAAATCAAAGACCGGTTTAAAGCTTTTCAAAATCATTCTTAGTCTTGTAAGAAAATGGGTGCAAGAATTTGCCAACTCATCTTTAAAACTTGTAATACTAAGAAAGCAATAACAAGATGAAGGATAAGGGTATGAACAAGAAACTACCTTGATGATGGCAAAAACTCCACCAAGGCTTGCTCATTCTCCTCCAAAGTCACTCCTCACTCTAGGGTTAAGTTTTCTTGGTGTAAGGAGAGGTTGAAGGACAAAGGAAAGGGTTTATATAGGGGCTTGGGGCATGCTCTCCTCTTAAAGAGGTGGAGAATGGGTTAAAATTACTTTTTAGAGTTGTTAGCGAACATTCAGATACTATTGGGCGAACGTTCACGTACTATTACCCAATTGATAAAATGGCTCAGGCATACATTTGGGCATTATCCCATGGTTCAAAGACTGGTCAACGTACGCTCGTGCTGGTCCCCCTAGCGTACGCTTACACTTAGGTTAAGGGCGCACGTTCGGGTGATCCCCCAAGCGTATGTTCGATCAGGGAGTGGGTGTTTTGGGTTAACCTTAAAAGGCTCAAGGAGTTGGGCTACTCATAAGGGTTTTGGGCATTGGGTTATGAAATATTGCGTTAAGAAAATATTAGTCGCTTTGTATTAGATTATTAGCCTTTTAAAACTTGTGTTTTATCAGGGTATTAGCTGGGGTGGCCTATGAGCCATCCCTAAGCCATGAGGCTGGCCGCACACCACCCCCGACCACCTCTAGGGTGATTAGGGGTGGCGCGCGGCCAACCCCTAAATAGATTTAGGGTGGCCTTCGCCCCCACCTTAAGGGTGGCATGTGAGCCACCCCAGAGGTGGTTGGGGTGGCAACGAGCCTCTAAGGGTGGCTCACTGGGCCACCCCTCCCTCAATGGGGTAGTTTCCGGTTGGCAGCCACCCCTCTATTTTCTATTTTCTTTCTTTTTTTTAAAAAAAAAAAATTTAATTTATAAGTTTTTTTTTTTTTTTTTTTAGTTTATATATTTATTTATTTTTAATTAAGAATGACACTTATCATCATTCTATTGGTAATGACGTGATATACTAATGGAATCGGTCAAGTATTTTGATAGAATTTGATTCCAGTGACTAAATTGTTATTTTGGTCTATTCCGATAATCTCTGAATTATTTAATTTAATTGATTAATTTATTTTTTTATATCACATGGATGGATTTGTAATTTACGCTAATCACATGGGCTGATTTTACATTTATATATTTTCTAGTTTAAGTCCTTTTTAACTGTTTTTTAGTTTATTTTTTATATTGACTTGTTTATTTTTTAAAATTAATATATATATATATATGTTTTGTTTTAATTTTGATTTTTGATTTTTTTTTTTTATTGAAACTTGAAAAAATAAGAAGACTCCAAACCACACTCAAATAGTGATAAGAACTAATATTATTAATCAATAAGCAATCAATCACCAAAATAAGCAAGACAGTAAATCAATCAGACACAAAGATTTTGGTGACAAAGAAGAAACCTTTTAGAAATCGTTTTAAAAGTAAAACATCTTTGGAGCAGCCAAACCCGAGAAATCACTATAAGAAAATATTCCGAGATTACAGACAAGGGGAACACTTACAACCATTTGTAAGTCATTAGCTCTGTAAGATCAACAAGTCTCCAACTCGTCTCCTCACTCACAATCTTCTTCAACGTGATTCTCCTTTATCGGACCCTTCCGATAGACTTGTCAATCGTAGCAACAAATCAAACTAACAAATACTCTAAGAGGAACAATTTAGCTCATAACATAAACTCTCTCTTAGCACAGCCTCTCACGAACTCTAGGGTAGAAATTCGTACCTCTCGTCTAGTTCTATAGAGATATATATATATATTAGCCCCTTAATCCCCAGACACATCACACACTTTATAGAAGTTTAAAACTCAAACAAGTACGTCGCGTTCGTACGATGAATAGACCTGTCCAAACAAAGCTAATTTTAACACGTGAAAACTAGTTCTTGTACACGGTCGTCCAGACGGGGAGGATACGTGTTCGAACGAAGCTAGGGCAACATCACTAACTTGAGTCTTTTGGAGTGGCGTGTCCGGACGGGTTACAAATGGCTTAGCATAATAGACTCTCAGGATGTCGTGTCGGGACAGCATTGCTTCATATCCAGACAGCCTTGCAAGGAGATGATAATTGTTCTTGGGTTTTCTCGTCCGGACATTCTATCTTCCCGTCCGAATAGCCTTGCATTGGAGATGAGTCTTGGTACTTTGAATAGTCCGTTTTGATCACCGAATTAGCCAACAAAAATACTAACAAACTCTCCTTTTGGAAATTTGGTGACAAAACCAATATGTCGAGACATCCCATCATCTCTTCATATTTACTCTTCCTTTTTGTCACAGAATGACAAAAGGTCTCCATGTTTCCTGAAACACTTACAAAATACATCAAGGCATATGTGAAACAGGAATAACATAAATAAAACTCATGATAAAAAAAAAAAAAAATGCATGAAGTATAATGCAAGATCATAAAGAAACATCAGCAAAAAAACTCCCTTCAATGTATGACTCATTATCAACAAGGGAAAAAATTAAAAAAACATGAGCATTTATAAGAAGAGTATATCCAATAAATGATCAAAAATTGCAGATTAGGATAAACTCTTGTTGAATGTGCCAAAAATACCCAAAGCGTGCAAGAGTATCAAAAGATAAATAAACAAAATCATTGTTGCAACTTATGCCATGCCATTATGTACCATCACTATTCATTCTATATGTGTTGTGTGTGATAAGCCATAATCAAGAGCCAAGCAATGAACAAAAATATATTAACAGAGAAGGCACATTGAAACTTCCAAACCATATGAAAGAAATTTATAGCTTCTTAGGTTAGAAGTCAAACCTTACTAGTACCTAGTCACTCTCATCCAATACTCTCCCCCTTAGTCTTATCACAAGGCTCAAGTCTACATCCAGAATTTTAATTTTGGATGGGAAAAAATACACTTTACCCCCTTGAACTATCCACAAATTTGCACTTTTAACCTCAATGTTTAAAAAGTAAAATTACTCAAAGTATCTGACATTGACACTTTACCCCCCCTAAAGTATTTTGAGTTGACACTTTACCCCAGAAAGTAACTAAGTTTTTTTTTTTTTTTTTTTTT
>NC_081548.1:11138730-11246654 GCF_901000735.1 Corylus avellana | reverse complement strand
CTTTCCTTTAAAGCTCTGAACAGCCTTCCGCAAAATCTCATCCTAAAACACATTGAAAATTCATTGCATTAACTTGATCAAAATATAATGAAAAGAAATAATGCATTTACATATGAACAAATGTAATTATAACTTAAACACAAGGATCAATGGAGAACTCATATTAGTTCCGTAACCCAATAGAGCAGCAACAGTAGCAAATCGAACAATTAGTTCTCATGAAAAAATAGACTTTACCTCTTCAAGTGTCCATTGTCCTTTGGTAGAACGCCTTGTCGGACCACTAGTCCTCCTGAAAAAGAGTAGTAAAATGTTAAGAAGCATTCAGTTGCTAACAAAACTGCCATTTCCTCAATCAGAGCACAAATATTCATGATATGAGTAAAATTAACCATTACCAAGATACCAACATTCAACTCATAGTACTAAAAGCTAGGTTTTCCTATAGAAAAATACCCAATAAAGAAAAGACTTCCTCAATCTGATTTTATATTTGTAGGTTGAGATTCTAGAAAAACAAAAATCAAGAGAAGCTGTTTCTCAATAAATCTTTTTTAATTTTAAAAGCACTGCCATAACATGCTAGAAAAGCCTGATAGAACATGAATTCAAGGACATGAACTATCAGGGGAATGGTGCCGAGCACTAATTGAAATCTATTTCAGCCAAAGTTATAAAGCAAGCACCAAAAATAACTTGAAACGACCTATTCCTCATTGACTGGTCGAAAATGGTTCCAACAAGTTGACAAGCTGAAGTTCACAGCAAAACATTATCAGAGGAAGAAAATTGGAGACATTCATCCAAAGAACGCAATTCTAGATGCTATTAAATTACCCATGTAGAGCTCGCATTTTCTGACCACCATCCCCGAACCCATCTTGGGTAGTAGAGATTGTCCTGTCACCTTCCATAGCTATTTGACAAATAGGTAAAGCTGCATACCCCAATTCCCACTCGACAGCAACTCTTTCCACAATATGTTCTCCAAATCATTATATTCTAGCTAAGAAGAGGCAGTGCCTACCTTCGCGCACGACAAACCCACAAGCTGCTAGGGTAAAGAAACACAGATTAAAACAGACATCATAAAATTAATAACAAAATAGTCAAAATTGAAGCGAGAACAAAGTACAAAAACGAGCTAGATGGCAAATACAAAGCTATAAATCTATGAAATTTGTAGCCGTTACTCTACTTAAACTAAAGATCTGTAATTTTTAAAATTGAAGCTGAATAATTCAAAAGAAAAAGAATCAAGAAGTACACAAATAGCTTTTGAAACAACCTAGGAAATCATAAGCAATATATACCATGAGTCCGACAAAACATTGAAAATGTTCCCAAAGAAAACCTAGTACCCATCGAACTCAGGTATGAAAAATTTATAAAATTTGAGACAAATTTCGAGCAAAGTTAAAGATCAAAGGAAAATCTATCAGATCAAACCTAAAACACTCGCCAAAGTACATGAATCATTAATATTTTATGAAATCCAAAGCTCGTCGAAAACCGAAAAATCGACACCCGAGAAACAAATTTCAAATTTAAGCAAAGGAATGGGTAAGGCAGGCCAGGCACTCACAGAACTGAGCTTTAGAATGCAAAACGCAGAGAATCGACAGGGAGAGGAAACCGATTGGCGCGATCAAAACGGTGCGCATTTGCAGATCCAGAGGAAGATATGTGAAGAGAAGCCGGAGAGAGAGAGGGGGGGGAGAGAGAGAGTGAAACGGTCCGCTGTATTCAAACATGGAAGGGGCGGACAATGAGATTCAAACCCTATGGTTAAAAGTCGAGCAAGTTAAGGTGAATGGGCGGATGAGATCTTGTCCACGTGGGAATCGCGGCCGTCCCACTCCACTCACAGGCTGTTTGGTCTTTTTCAAAAGTTGTGTTTTCTCTTTTTCTTTTTTGAAACTAATAATTCAAAATATATAATTTGAAATCTATAGTCAACATTTATATTTGTATTAATATCAGTAGTTGGTCTTTTTATAATTACTTGGAAACTATCACACCACATGCTGTCTCCAAAGGATAGTACAATTATCCATGTGTTTGTTACACCATAATTTAATCTTGTTTCTTTTTATTTTTGGTAAATATATTATAAATCACTGAGTCAACCTACTAAAATAAAAAAATGTCTTAAGTTTTTTTTTTCAAATATTTACTACATGGGTTAATTGAAATGCCAATAAAATTCCTATTGTTAAAAATTTTTAACTGCAGTTAGATTGGTTGAAACACATCATTTTTAGGAAGAAAAATGTTTGGTTTCATTAAAAAGTTCATCTTTTGGCCATTTTAATCCTAGGTGGCATGGCTCATTTTTCAGAAATCTATTAATTTATTGTTTAAAATCTATTAATTTTAAAATGGATTATGCCACCTAGGATTAAAATGGTCAAAATATAAATTTTTTAATGAATTCAATCATTTCTCTTTTAAGGAATGCCATATCAATCGAACTTTTTGATCTTACGTGTCCATTGTGGACACATAGGATCAAAACTCACTGTTTTGGCCCTATCCAAAATAGTGACTTGGGGTTTTTTTTTGTTTAAACTCCCAAATCGTTCTTCCCCAAATCCTTCCCAATCAAACCTACGCAGCCACCAACACACCCACTGACGCACAGAACCCACCAGTCAACACTCAGTCCGGTGTCACTCAATCCAGCGTCGTTCTCAACTGTCTCAAATTTAGTTTAACCTTCTTTTTTTTCATACAGGACCTAAGCTAAATTCAGCTTTAGTATAGGTGGCACTGCAGAAGGGAGGGTTCTCTTTGGATTTTGTTTTCTGGTCTCATTTTATTTGGAAGATTGTTGATTTAATTTGGAATATTTGACACTGCAAAAGGGTAGGTACTCTGTTTTTGCCTTAATAAAAATGTGATTATAATCAAATACATAGAAAAAGGCTCAGGCTCAGGCTCAGGCTCGGATGAATAGAACTCGGACTCAGTTTCCCAACACAAACGCTCACACCCAAACATCTTGATGATGCAAATTCACTCACTCCCACAAAGCTAAAGAATTTTCAACAAAACCCATAAACTACTTTTTGAAGTCTTCGATCCTTAGTCAACTCTTCCAAATAAAATGACGCCGGACTGAGTGTTGGCCGATGGGTTCTGTTGCGCCAGTGGATGTGTTGGTAGGTCTCCGTGGGTGCGTCAGTGGTTGCGTGGGTTTGATTGGAAGGATGTGAAGAAGAACAATTTGAGAGTTTAAACAAAAAAATCTCAAGTCAGCCAAAACTCACCGTTTTGTATACGGCCAAAACGATGAGTTTTGATCCTACGTGTTCACTGTGGACACGTAAAATCAAAAAATTCGACTAATATGGCCTTTCTTAAAATGGTGCGTTTCAACCAATCTAACGGCAGTTAAAAATTTTTTACTAGAAATTTTATTGGTATTTCGATTGATCCAATGAGTAAATATTCGAAAAAAAAAAAAATCCTTCTTAGGGATTTTTTTAGTTTTAGCGGGTTGACTTAGAGACTTATAATATATTTATCTTTTTTTTTTCTTGGCCGGAATTAAATGATTTTCTATTTTCTTTTGGCATAATTTGGTTGGCTTCATTTTTGGTGCATTAGTATTAAAAGGTGCAAATATATATTAGTAAATTATAAAGATACAATTGAGATTAAAGTTATTAGCCGTGAAGTCAAATTTGATAAGCATTTACAATAAAATAAGAGTAGCTATTTCCGCTACTAAAAATTCTTTTTTATTTTTATTTCTTCTAATTTGTCTACTCATCAGCGCCAAAGCCCAATGTATCGCTGTGTGGGGATGAAATCCACCGGTGCTTCCAAGCTCCGAACATGATGAAATTCAAGAATGCTTCGATTAAGAGGCAGCTCCAAGACACCGTTAATGGTTGCGGCTCATGAGCAAATATGTTGTAAAGGGAAAGAACTACAATTTGGTTATTCACTGTTCATTCTACAAGAAAAAACTACAATTTGGTCATTCTTGCTGAAGAGAAAGGAAAAAAGAAAAAAAAAGAAGACAACAATCAAATTTAACCATTATAATGAATTTGCCTACTCTGTTGGGGATGCTCTGGAGTTGAATTTCCGTTAGGGCTAGAATAGATTGAGTTGGCAAGTTTTAGAAAGATACCATTAGAAAAATCCTCTTATTTAAAAGAAAAAATAAAATAAAAAATAAAAAAAACCGTTGCAAATCTTTGGGGGAACAAGGACCTATAAATTCATCTTTTCACCGTCATTGTAAGAATTGAAGACATAGTATCAATTTTATGTTTTACAAAGATTACATATGAATATTACAGGTAATTCAAATTAGAGTTCAATTTAAATGGAAAAACATATAATCAGGAAAAAAAAAAAATTATGGCATGTTTGGTATGCAGAATAGAATTGCTATTCCATTAAGAACAAATAACTATTATTAAGAATGAAAAAAATGTGGAATTTTTATTTATTTTTTTTATTATTATTTTTTTTTTGGAAAAAAAAAAAAGTGAAATTGAAAGTTATTCATATTTTTTAGTTTTGTGACAATACATGCGGTTTCACCGGAAAGGAATAAAAATTACTAAAGTGCCCAATTTTCTTCTTTAAAAAATGGAATGAAATTTGTGAGTGGCCAACCATTCATAATAGAACCCCGGGGTGGTCACACCACACCAAAAGCCCTTTGTGGTGGACCCCTGAAGTGCTCTACAAGGGGTGTGACTACCCCAGTGCCATTGACGATGAAAAAGACAAAGCAAGTAGCATTAAGATCGCCAACTTTGGACTATCAAAGATTCATGGAGATGAGAATGAACTCATAACAAAAATTTTTGACTTTTAAGAAACACCTCTTTATACGTTCCTAGAATTTGTTATGCTTAGTGAAATCCAAAGTTGTTTGGATATATGGTCTTTGAACTGTGTTAGAGATTGGGAAGGATTTTCTTGCGGAGGTGTTTTGCAAGGGACCCAAGAAAGAGGTTGTGACGCCTTGGCTTTGTACAAATCTCTCATTTCACACATGATGTTCCGATATTAAAGATAAGGGGTAATTAACTTTTTCCTCTATGAACTACAACGCATTTTCACTTTGCCCCCATGAACTACCAACCCTACTGCTCGACCCCCATGAACTACTATTTTGTGCCTAAAACCCTCATTCAATCAGTCAAAGAACAGTCAAAGTGACAATACATTGTAGTTCATGGAGGCAAAGTGATAATGCATTCTAATTCATGGGGCAAAGTGACAATAAATTGTAGTTCATGGGGGCAAAGTCACGGGTAGACCGTCTGAGTTAACACCTTTGACTGACAGAAGGTGCCTTTGACTGACAGAATTGGAGTTTTGGGCACAAAATGGTAGTTCATGGGGGTCGGGCAGTAGGGATGGTAGTTTATGAGAGCAAAGTGAAAATGCGTTGTAGTTCATGGAGGGAAAAAGTAATTACCCCTAAAGCTAATAAATACCAATGAAATTTTTTCTTTAAAAAAAAAAAAAAAAAGGTATCCCTCATATAACACATAGATTTTACTTAACATACTTTGTTGTAAAATTAAAGAAAATAACAAGACAAGATAAAAGATTGCAATATATGAAACTAGTTCTTCAGGAACTATGTATTATTCTTCTCTATTATTGTGTGATTTACATACAACTCAATACTCCCTTTTATAGGCATGAAATCATAATGGGAGGTTAAGAAATATGAAATGGGGAATATGAAACAAAAGGGTTAATCAATTTATTACATGGATGTTATAGGAATTCTAAAAGATGACATGAATGTGTAGAATTCCAAGAGATAGAACTAAATGGTCATCCACCAAATGCATGAATGCATTCATAACACTCCCCCTTGGATGACCATACACTAAAAATATGCCTCGTTAAAACCTTGCCAAGGAAAACCCAGTGGGAAAAAACCTGTGGCGAAGGAAAAAGAGTACAATATTCTTGTGTGCCTTCGTATGCTTTAGGATTGCCTCATTAAAACCTTGCAAAGGAAAACCCAGTGGGAAAAACCTTAGCGAAGGAAAAAGAGTACAATCAGCATAATCATTTTACTCCCCCTCATTAGCATGAAGAGCTTCAATTGTTTATGATGAAAGATCCTTCAGTCGGCGCATTCCAATGTTATTCACCAACTTCTTAAATGTTGCAGTTGGTAATGCTTTGGTAAATAAATCTGCCAAATTGTCACTTGATCGTATCTGTTTAACATCAATATCACCACTCTTCTGGAGCTCATGTGTATAAAAGAACTTTGGTGAAATGTGTTTGGTTCTATCACCCTTAATATATCCTCCTCTGATCTGTGTGATACAAGTAGCATTATCTTCATATAATATTGTCGGGCTATCTTTGATTGTGGATAAACCGCACTTTTCTCGAATGTGTTGAATTACTGATCTTAGCCATATGCATTCCCGACTTGCTTCATGAATTGCAACAATCTCTGAGTGATTTGAAGAAGTAGCAACAAGTGTTTGCTTGACAGATCTCCATGAAATAGCAGTACTTCCACTTGTAAATAGATATCCTGTTTGAGATCTACCTTTATGCGGATCAGAAAGAAAACCCGCATCTGCATATCCAATTAATTGTGAATTTGAACCTTTTGAATAAAATAATCCCATGTCAGTTGTTCCACGAAGATAACGTAGAACATGTTTGACCCCATTCCAATGCCTTTGAGTTGGTGCAGAGCTGTATCTTGCTAATAAATTAACTGAAAATGCTATATCAGGTCGTGTGCAATTTGCAAGATACATCAAAGCACCAATTGCACTAAGATATGGTACTTCAGGACCAAGAATTTCTTCGTCATCTTCTCGAGGGCGAAAATGATCTTTTTTCACATCAAGTGACCGAACAACCATTGGAGTGCTCAAAGGATGAGCTTTCTCCATGTAAAAGTGCTTCAGGACTTTTTCTGTGTATGTTGACTGATGAACAAGAATTCCATTTGGAAAATGTTCAATTTGTAAACCAAGGCAAAATTTTGTCTTTCCAAGATCTTTCATCTCAAACTCATTTTTTAAATATGTGGCAGTTTTTATGAGCTCTTCTGGAGTCCCAACAAGATTTAAATCATCTACATAAACTGCAATGATAGCAAATCCGGATTCTGATTTCTTAATGAAAACGCATGGACAAATTGGATTATTCTCAAATCCTTCTTTCAATAGATATTCACTAAGACGATTGTACCACATGCGTCCGGATTGCTTTAACCCATATAAAGATCTTTGTAGCTTGATAGAATAAATACTTCGGGATTTCGAATTATATGCTTCAGGCATTTTATATCCTTCAGGGATTTTCATGTATATATCATTATCAAGTGATCCATATAAATATGCTGTAACCACATCCATTAAACGCATATCCAAACTTTCTGTAACTACCAAGCTAATCAAAAATCTAAATGTAATTGCATCCACTACAGGGGAATATGTTTCTTCATAATCAATACCAGGTTTCTGCAGGAAACCTTGTGCAACAAGTCTTGCTTTGTATCTCACAATTTCATTTTTCTCATTTCGTTTTCGTACAAATACCCACTTGTATCCAACAGGCGATACACCTTCAGGTGTTTGGACTACAAGTCCAAATACTTCACGTTTTGCTAGTGAGTTCAATTCTGCCTGAATTGCTTCCTTCCACATTGGCCAATCATTTCTACGTCGACATTCTTCGACGGTTTGTGGTTCAATATCATCATTACTTCTGGTAATGTCAAATGCAACTTTAAATGAAAATATGTTGTCGACAACAATTTTGTTTCTATCCAATATTTCTCCTGTACTTACATAATTTATTGAGATCTCATTATTTTCAGGTACCTGTTCCTCTTCAGGAGGTAACTCTTCAGGAGATTCCTCTTCAAGAGGTTCCTCTTCGGGGGATTCCTTTCCAGGAGAATTTTGTACAGAAAGTTTGGATGGATCAATTTTCGTTGCCTGTTTTGTGGGTAAGGCCTCTTCAGGAGCGCCGATTTCATTTCCTTGTGCTTTTCTCTTCCGGGGAATCTTATCCTTTGCACCAATAGGTCTTCCACGCTTCAGGCGTGCCTTAGACTCATTTGCTGCTGTATTAATTAATTGTCCTACAGGGACTTCTATCTTCGCTGGAGTATTAGCAGCTGGAATGTGAGACTTAATTATTTTCTTGTTGTCAGTAAATGCATCGGCAATTGATTTGCAATACTCTGCAAATGAATGATCTTCTGAACTTCTAGTTCACATTGATTTGTACGAGGATCAAAATGAGATAACGTCGAATTATTCCAAGTGATTTCTTGTCGTGCTTCTGGCAACGACTTTTCTTTCCCTAGTGATGGGAATATGTTTTCATCAAAATGACAATCTTCAAAACGTGCTTTAAAAACATCACCAGTTAAAGGCTCAAGATATCTAATGATAGAAGGAGAATCAAAACCAACATAAATTCCAAGTCTACGTTGAGGTCCCATCTTAGTGCGTTGAGGTGGCGCAATTGGAACATATACAGCACAACCAAAAATACGAAAATGAAAAATATTTGGTGGTTGACCAAATGCAAGTTGCAAAGGGGAATATTTTTGGTAAGCTGTTGGTCTGATCCGAACTAATGATGCAGCGTGTAATATTGCATGTCCCCAAGCAGAAACAGGTAATTTTGTTTTCATAAGCAAAGGTCGAGCAATTAACTGAAGTCGTTTAATAAACGATTCAGCTAAACCATTTTGAGTATGAGTATGAGCAACAGGATGTTCAACATTAATTCCAATTGACATGCAATAATCATAAAATGCTTGAGATGTAAATTCACCCGCATTATCCATCCGAATAGATTGAATTGGATAATCAGGAAATTGTGCTCGTAATCTAATTATTTGAGAAAGAAGTCTAGCAAATGCAACATTACGAGTAGAAAGCAAGCAAACGTGTGACCACCTAGATGATGCATCTATTAAAACCATAAAATATCTAAATGGCCCACATGGAGGGTGAATCGGCCCACATATATCCCCTTGAATCCTTTGTAAAAATGATGGAGATTCAACAATTATCTTAGAAGGGGATGGTTTGATAACAAGTTTACCTTGAGAACATGCAGCACAAGGATAATCACTTGGTAAAAGAATCTTCTGGTTCTTTAAGGGATGCCCATGAGAGTTCTCAATTATTCGACGCATCATAATTGTTCCCGGATGTCCAAGACGATCATGCCAAAGCATAAACATCTTTGGATTAGAGCACTTCTGGTGCATTACAACATGTGATTCAATTGTTCTTATTGTTGTATAATACAACCCGGAAGAGAAAGCAGACAGTTTTTCCAATATGAGCTTCTGGCCCGAAATTGTTGAAGTAATATAAAGATATTCATCACTACCTTCATTAGTGGTTTCAACATGATAACCATTTAGACGAATATCCTTAAAACTGATTAAATTTCTTCTAGATTTAGATGAATACAAAGCATCATCAATACAAAATTTTGTTCCTTTTGGCAATATGATATTCGCTCTTCCAGAGCCTTCGATTAGGTTTGATGAACCTGATATTGTATTGACACTAGCTTTGTTTAATATCAAGTATTGAAAACATTTCTTATCTCTAAGAATTGTGTGCGTTGTACAACTGTCTGCTAGACACAAATCTTCACCAATCATCTTGAAATTAATCATTCCATCAATATGACCCATACCTCTATATATAAACAAAATATATATTAAAATTTCATTAATCAAAAAGAAAATAACAAAATACAATGAAATTTGACAATGTAAACATACTATAATTAAGACATAAAGAAAACATATTAATTTTTGTAGACATATTCATCACCAATCAAAAGATCAGTATTTGTGTTAGAGTCTACAAAGAAATCAGAAACATCAAGATGAGTGCTACCCTCTCCATTTAGAGTATCAAGAAAAATTGGAGAATCTTCAGGATTATTGTGATTAGCAAAATTCATTTCAATCCCCTTTTCTTTTATGGAGGCTTGATATAGATCTACCAGATGTTTAGGCGTACGACAGGTACGCGACCAATGTTCTTTCATACCACACCTGTAACATTTATCTTCATAGTTCTTTGTAGGTTTATTCTGTAAACCTTTGTTTTCATTTTGTTTTGCCTCAGTATGGTTCCACTTCTGGTGGTATGGGGTATTTCTTTTGTAAGAATTATGAGTACGTTCCCCTTGACCTCTATAATTTTTTCTACCACGACCACGGTTTCCTTTATTACCATGAAATGAGGTTCCATTTGCTTCAGGAAATGGTGTAGAACCCGTTGGACGAGATTGATGATTTTTCATTAATAGCTCGTTGTTTTGCTCAACCACTAGAAGACAAGATATCAGTTCAGAATATCTTGTGAAATTACGCTCTCGATATTGCTGCTGCAGGAGCACATTCAAGGCATGAAATGTGGTATATGTTTTTTCTAACAAATCCACATCAGTGACTTTTTCTCCACACAATTTTAATTGTGAGTTGATTTTAAAGAGTGCAGAGTTATAGTCACTGACACTCTTAAAATCTTGCAACCTCAGGTGCATCCAATCATAGCGAGCTTTTGGGAGGATAACTGTCTTCTGGTGCTCGTATCTCTCCCTTAAATTATTCCACAAGGTCAAGGGATCTTTTACTGTAAGGTACTCAATTTTTAATTCTTCATGCAGATGATGAAGAAAAATCATTGCTTTAGCGCGATCCTGCTGGGATGCTTGATTATCTTCCTTAATAGTATTTCCAAGATTCATAGCTTCAAGATGGATCTCAGCATCAAGGATCCAAGATAAGTAATTTTTGCCAGAAACGTCAAGAGCGACAAACTCAAGTTTTGTAAGATTTGACATTATCTATACAAAAATATATCAAGAATTAAATAAATAAACATTATTTAAAATTAAGTGATGTTATACACAAACCAAAAATTTTCAAATATAAACTATTATGTTCATAGCATTAGTATGATAATATTCTAGTTCATATAAATCTCACATGGATATGCAAATGTTAGAATGTTAATTAACAAAATAGATAATAAGATTACTAAACGTTAAAGAAACTTACAATGAATTGAGAATAGCTCACGGATAGCTTTTGATGTTGAAGATCAAAAGAACACAACAATTGGCTAGAGCTTCGTGCTGATAACGTGTTGTAAAATTAAAGAAAATAACAAGACAAGATAAAAGATTGCAATATATGAAACTAGTTCTTCAGGAACTATGTATTATTCTTCTCTATTATTGTGTGATTTACATACAACTCAATACTCCCTTTTATAGGCATGAAATCATAATGGGAGGTTAATGAATATGAAATGGGGAATATGAAACAAAAGGGTTAATCAATTTATTACATGGATGTTATAGGAATTCTAAAAGATGACATGAATGTGTAGAATTCCAAGAGATGGAACTAAATGGTCATCCACCAAATGCATGAATGCATTCATAACATACTTCAATTTATGGGTAAAAACATTTTTTTCCCTATGAACTACCATGCTTCTTCAATATACCCCATGAACTACCACATTCACCACCTGTCCACATCAAACTATCATTTACTTACCAAAAACCTCATTCCGTTAATCAGCCTCGTCAAATCGGATGAAATATTTTCTTTTAGACGTTAAATCTCATTAAAAGACAAAAATACCCCCAAATAAAAAAAAATTAAAACAAAAAATATAAATATATATAACTTTGAACAAAACTTATAAATTAATTTTTTGAAAAAAATAGAGGTGGCGTGCGATCACCTCTAGGGTGGCTCGTGTGCCACCCTTGAGGTGGGGTGGCCTTCGTGTAACGCCCCCAAATCTGGCCTTAGTCAAATTGGTAGGGTTACTAGCAATTACCCCCTAATTGGTAACTAAATGAGGAACCACCCTTCTAAACATTATCAGAGTTAATGCATAAGAAGGTGAAATAAATCTGAGAAGTCTCATAGCCATAAAGGAAGTATATAGTAACCTCAAACATAGACACAGAGCAACTAGTAGAAATAATAAGCTGATCAAACCTAGTAATAATATGAAGATCCTAACCTTAAGTAAAGTCTGTAGTGGCAACCTGGCCACTCTTCTTTTTTTAGAAATAGGATTCCTACAAGATGTAACAACCGCATAAGTCTAACAACTTAGTAAGTAAACCTTACAATTGGGTATAACATGAGCCAATTATTAATGATTGTTTTATTGAAAGGAAGATGTGTACTTCTAGCGACAATGGCCCAAGTGTTTTAATGCAGAAAACTAATGTTTTATAAATCATAACTATCATATATGGTATACCCGAGATATTATCCCTTCTCAGCAAGGTTGGCGCTGTCCCGACGGACCTGTAATACAATGTTGGTGCCTCAACCATTGTATGCTACCATCTATAACATTAGTAGCCCAACCGAGTCTGACCTTGGGTAGCCCACGCTATTAATGATGTACGTTGTGTAGTGACCCATCAATTAAGGCTGCGCCAGTCACGAAATAACCATTAGATCCAATGCCCATATATCACATCCACACACACATTTGACCATATAAACAAGTTTATATAGTATCCCATGACCATTATACCCCACGTACCATGTCATACGATGCATTTTATCAACCAGTTATTAAGACAGTTACCAAGTTATACAAAAGCATAGGCATCCTCATATCATTTGCGTGCTCAGTCAATTGACATATCGCACGTTTTTAACGAAAGTGTTCGTAAGTGTTTATTTACCTCGTGCACTCGCTTGAGTTCTTCAATATCACAAATCCCTACTATAACGAAATGCGACACATCGTTATATGCAGTACTAGAGAACTCTCTGAGTAACACAATAAGTTCTACCTAACATAAAAGGGTTGCCGAAACCCTAAGCTCACAATTTGGGTCACTGGGCGTACGTCCTGCTCCCTCGGCGAATGCTCGGTCCCATGGGCGTACGTTCAACCAGATAGTGAATTCTCGACCACAGCCCCCAAACATGGTCTTATGCTTATAGGGTGTGGCAAATCTCATCCTAGGCTCCTAATGAACACATGCAAAATACAAAACATGCTAACATGCAAACTTTAAAGAAATCAAAGACCGGTTTAAAGCTTTTCAAAATCATTCTTAGTCTTGTAAGAAAATGGGTGCAAGAATTTGCCAACTCATCTTTAAAACTTGTAATACTAAGAAAGCAATAACAAGATGAAGGATAAGGGTATGAACAAGAAACTACCTTGATGATGGCAAAAACTCCACCAAGGCTTGCTCATTCTCCTCCAAAGTCACTCCTCACTCTAGGGTTAAGTTTTCTTGGTGTAAGGAGAGGTTGAGGGACAAAGGAAAGGGTTTATATAGGGGCTTGAGGCATGCTCTCCTCTTAAAGAGGTGGAGAATGGGTTAAAATTACTTTTTAGAGTTGTTAGCGAACATTCAGATACTATTGGGCGAACGTTCACGTACTATTACCCAATTGATAAAATGGCTCAGGCATACATTTGGGCATTATCCCATGGTTCAAAGACTGGTCAACGTACGCACGTGCTGGTCCCCTTAGCGTACGCTTACACTTAGGTTAAGGGCGCACGTTCGGGTGATCCCCCAAGCGTATGTTCGATCAGGGAGTGGGTGTTTTGGGTTAGCCTTAAAAGGCTCAAGGAGTTGGGCTACTCATAAGGGTTTTGGGCATTGGGTTATGAAATATTGCGTTAAGAAAATATTAGTCACTTTGTATTAGATTATTAGCCTTTTAAAACTTGTGTTTTATCAGGGTATTAGCTGGGGTGGCCTATGAGCCATCCCTAAGCAATGAGGCTGGCAGCACACCACCCCCGACCACCTCTAGGGTGATTAGGGGTGGCGCGCGGCCAACCCCTAAATAGATTTAGGGTGGCCTTCGCCCCCACCTTAAGGGTGGCATGTGAGCCACCCCAGAGGTGGTTGGGGTGGCAACGAGCCTCTGGGGGTGGCTCACTGGGCCACCCCTCCCTCAATGGGGTAGTTGCTGGTTGGCAGCCACCCCTCTATTTTCTATTTTCTTTCTTTTTTTTTAAAAAAAAAAAAAAAATTTAATTTATAAGTTTTTTTTTTTTTTTTTTAGTTTATATATTTATTTATTTTTAATTAAGAATGACACTTATCATCATTCTATTGGTAATGACGTGATATACTAATGGAATCGGTCAAGTATTTTGATAGAATTTGATTCCAGTGACTAAATTGTTATTTTGGTCTATTCCGATAATCTCTGAATTATTTAATTTAATTGATTAATTAATTAATTTATTTATTTTTTTATATCACATGGATGGATTTGTAATTTAGGCTAATCACATGGGCTGATTTTACATTTATATATTTTCTAGTTTAAGTCGTTTTTAACTGTTTTTTAGTTTATTTTTTATATTGACTTGTTTATTTTTTAAAATTAATATATATATATATATGTTTTGTTTTAATTTTGATTTTTAATTTTTTTTTTATTGAAACTTGAAAAAATAAGAAGACTCCAAACCACACTCAAATAGTGATAAGAACTAATATTATTAATCAATAAGCAATCAATCACCAAAATAAGCAAGACAGTAAATCAATCAGACACAAAGATTTTGGTGACAAAGAAGAAACCTTTTAGAAATCGTTTTAAAAGTAAAACATCTTTGGAGCAGCCAAACCCGAGAAATCACTATAAGAAAATATTCCGAGATTACAGACAAGGGGAACACTTACAACCCTTTGTAAGTCATTAGCTCTGTAAGATCAACAAGTCTCCAACTCGTCTCCTCACTCACAATCTTCTTCAACGTGATTCTCCTTTATCGGACCCTTCCGATAGACTTGTCAATCGTAGCAACAAATCAAACTAACAAATACTCTAAGAGGAACAATTTAGCTCATAACATAAACTCTCTCTTAGCACAGCCTCTCACGAACTCTAGGGTAGAAATTCGTACCTCTCGTCTAGTTCTATAGAGATATATATATATTAGCCCCTTAATCCCCAGACACATCACACACTTTATAGAAGTTTAAAACTCAAACAAGTACGTCGCGTTCGTACGATGAATAGACCTGTCCAAACAAAGCTAATTTTAACACGGGAAAACTAGTTCTTGTACACGGTCGTCCAGACGGGGAGGATACGTGTTCGAACGAAGCTAGGGCAACATCACTAACTTGAGTCTTTTGGAGTGGCGTGTCCGGACGGGTTACAAATGGCTTAGCATAATAGACTCTCAGGATGTCGTGTCGGGACAGCATTGCTTCATATCCAGACAGCCTTGCAAGGAGATGATAATTGTTCTTGGGTTTTCTCGTCCGGACATTCTATCTTCCCGTCCGAATAGCCTTGCATTGGAGATGAGTCTTGGTACTTTGAATAGTCCGTTTTGATCACCGAATTAGCCAACAAAAATACTAACAAACTCTCCTTTTGGAAATTTGGTGACAAAACCAATATGTCGAGACATCCCATCATCTCTTCATATTTACTCTTCCTTTTTGTCACAGAATGACAAAAGGTCTCCATGTTTCCTGAAACACTTACAAAATACATCAAGGCATATGTGAAACAGGAATAACATAAATAAAACTCATGATAAAAAAAAAAAAAAATGCATGAAGTATAATGCAAGATCATAAAGAAACATCAGCAAAAAAACTCCCTTCAATGTATGACTCATTATCAACAAGGGAAAAAATTAAAAAAACATGAGCATTTATAAGAAGAGTATATCCAATAAATGATCAAAAATTGCAGATTAGGATAAACTCTTGTTGAATGTGCCAAAAATACCCAAAGCGTGCAAGAGTATCAAAAGATAAATAAACAAAATCATTGTTGCAACTTATGCCATGCCATTATGTACCATCACTATTCATTCTATATGTGTTGTGTGTGATAAGCCATAATCAAGAGCCAAGCAATGAACAAAAATATATTAACAGAGAAGGCACATTGAAACTTCCAAACCATATGAAAGAAATTTATAGCTTCTTAGGTTAGAAGTCAAACCTTACTAGTACCTAGTCACTCTCATCCAATACTCTCCCCCTTAGTCTTATCACAAGGCTCAAGTCTACATCCAGAATTTTAATTTTGGATGGGAAAAAATACACTTTACCCCCTTGAACTATCCACAAATTTGCACTTTTAACCTCAATGTTTAAAAAGTAAAATTACTCAAAGTATCTGACATTGACACTTTACCCCCCCTAAAGTATTTTGAGTTGACACTTTACCCCAGAAAGTAACTAAGTTTTTTTTTTTTTTTTTTTTTTTGGGGGGGTAAATTGTCAACTCAAAATACTTCATGGGGGTCAAGTGTCAATGTCAGATACTTTAGGGAGGTAAAGTATCACTTTTTAAACATTGGGGTTAAAAGTACAAATGAGTGGATAGTTCAGGGGGACACAAGAATCTAAAGTCTGAACAAGCATTAATTGAAACAATCATCTCGAATGAAGCATTAAAATGCAAAATTGAAGTTATTGAATACAAGTCCGAAATGGAAGTTGAAGCTGCTAATTTTACGTTAAAACTAGAAAGACAGAAGAATAAGCTTTGTTCAATGCAAATGAGGTACCGATTTGCACTTGCATATTCATGGGGTCATGTTGTTGTCTTGCCGATTTATCCATCTTCTAACAAACTTGCGGCAATGCTGATGTTGCCTTGATCATTTTATAAGAGTTTGTAAGACTGATTTTGTAAGCATTTGTAATGATTTGAATAATGAAAGTTGTTCACATTCACTCAGTTAATTCACCCAGAGTTGTTAATTGTGTAATGTTAATGTTTGTACCATTTTTTTTTCCAAATATATTATGTTATCAATATGTGCTCGTTGTATGTATACATAGGTACTTTAGGTGATTGTGGGTTAAAACACAAGCACATCAAATATACTTTCACCTTCAAAACAAAGCATGTTACACCAAGCACAATGAAGAATAAAAAAAACATGCCCAATATACTCAAATTCACTCACAGAGAGCATTTACAAGGAACAATAAATATATATTACTCAAGTAGGTAAACTTCAAATATGGACCGAACACAATCTGTAATGAGGAATAAGAAACACATCCAACTTCCAAATATGGTCAACTCCATATACTTTATACACATCCAAAATGTGGTCAATTCCATATACAAAACCATCCCCAAAATTACATAGAAGCACAAATACATTCGATTGTCACTGCAAATACATAAGAAACCACCATTTTAATGTTTTAAAAAAGCAGCACAAAAAGTTACATTGAAGTACAAATACAATCCACTTTGCAAATACATGAGAAACTATCCCTTTCAATGCTTCGAAAAGTAGCACAAAAAGCTCTATTGAAGCACAAAAAGCTGGCACTTGAACCACCTCAACAACTTATAGATGCCGCATTTTTTTCTTTCTTTTTTCCTTGTTGGTTGCAATGTTGGTGTTTGTAGTGGACTTTCCTTTCCCCTTTTCCTTCATTACAACTCATTCAAAACCCTTCATTACAACTCATTCAAAACCTAGTGGAGAATTGTCAATAGTTTAACCTTGGCCTTGGATTATGTCAAAATCAGGGGGCAACCCTAAATGTTATAGCACCAGCACATAGAGGATCCCAAGAGTATAGTGTTCCACCTCATAGAATTGGGATTGGCCTAATAGAGTCCCCAATTAGATCAAGTACAACCTTCCCCTTGTTGCTATGGTCCTTAACACTTTCAACACATGCCCTCAACCTACTATCTATCATTGAACTTGTCTTTCAACCTGCAGGTTGAAAGACAAGTCTACAATTAGCTAAACAGTAAGATCGAACACTATATTTATTTGAAAATAAGCACTCACATTTGATTGGCCTACATGAGGTTGAGTTATTGCCCTTGTTGTCTTGCCTAATTATGCTGTAGGGGGTTGAGTTCTTTGACTTCTCCTGGTTGATTCAGCAACAGTTGGTTGAGTTGCTTGAATTGTCATGGTTGATTGAGCATAAAATTGTGATGTTGTTTGACTAGAATTATGCCCCCTTCTACTTTGTCTTGGAGTTGTCCTACTTGTAACTCCTCTTCACTTTTTGCTCCCTCGGTTGGTGTGACAGGGTATATTATTATACCTACTCTTCCCATTTTTCTTCCTATGCTTGATGTGGCTGTTGATGAGACATCCAACTATAAAAGTGAAAAAAAAAAAAAAAACAATTGACACAAGCAACAAGTGTTGCAAAATAAACACTTAACACAATCAACTATAAGGAATTATACAACTTACCATGTCCAAATTTCAATCCATGTTTGTATTGTTTCTGTAGTAAGATCTCATATGTTCTCTTCATCACTATGTCTCTTCTTGGCAAGGCATATTCTTTTGTTATGACCATGTTTCATACAATGCCCACATTGGTTCTTGTAGCTCCCATTTCATGGTATATTGATTTCTTGGTTCTTCAATCATTCAATATCTTATGGGGAAAATACACTTTACCCCTGAACTACCCACCCATTTCCACTTTTAACTAAAATGTTTAAAAAGTGACACCTTATCCCCTAAAGTATTTGACATTGACACTTGACCCCCATAAAGTACATTTTACCCCCTTGAAGTATTTTGAATTGACGCTTTATCCCCATGAGTTGACACTTTACCCCCTAAAACTTAGTTACTTCAGGGGATAAAGTGTCAACTCAAAATACTTTAGGAGGGTAAAGTGTACTTCATGAGAGTCAAGTGTCAATGTCAGCTACTTTGGAGGGTAATGTATCACTTTTTAAATATTGAGGTCAAAAGTACAAATGGGTGGATAGTATAGGGGGTAAAGTGTATTTGTCCCTTATCTTATTTTCTTAGGTTTACTAGCTAGGAGTTGCCCTCGTCATGGGTGATTCAATTTTTGGTTGATTGCTTCTAGCCCATTGTTTTTTACTTAGTTGATGAGTGCCAAATATTGTATATTTGGGCCCCTTAACTTATGTTTGTTAAGCTCTTAGCTGTGTTAATTTCTGATGTTTTTGGTTAGTTTTAGTGTTTTAGTGATTTGCAGGTTGTTAATAGAAAAATGCGGCTTTAAGGTGATATTTGCAGCTTAAGACACTTCATGAAGCATTGGCAGCAAATTGGGATTGAGCGATGATTTTCACCCAACGAGTCCCACTAAAAAGGCCATATCTTGAGTTGTATAGCTCGGATTGAAGTGATCTTGGTGTCATTGGAAAGCTAACTCGAAAATCTACAAATTCATTATTTACAAGAGTAGGCAAATTCTGACTGGAAGTGTGCTCGAGCGCATGTTTAGTGCGATCGAGCGCACTCGCGCCCAGCCCATAGGAGACATGTTGCGCGAGTGCGATCGAGCGCACCTAGAGTGCGATCGAGCGCACTCGACCGACTTTGCAGTGCTAAAACCCTAAAATCAGCTTATAAATATGCTTCTTTTTCATTGTAAACGTACGGAGACGCGCCGGGGGCACCGTTCTTGGTCGTATTTCGTGTTTTTTGGGTTTTTGTAGCTTAGAACTCAAATTCTTTTGTAAGTTTTTAATTAAGTAATTTAGTTTCTTTATGATTTCTTTTGTCATGAGAGACTAAATCTTCAACTAAGGTTGAAGATGAAGCCTTACCATTGATTAGTTTTATGTTTTGTTCGTACAAATCCGTCGTTTAATATAATGTATGTTCGTTTCAATTCAATTGTGTGACAAAATTGTGATTAATTGTTGTTTATAAATCGTGAAAGCTTTGGATATTCGTTGTGTTTCATCAAACGGATACATCGAATGATTTAATTGAGACTTATATTCATTGTGATTTACGGATACAGTGGATGATTTGATCTCAATTGGATATTCGTTGTGATTTGTAATAGAGATGGATTCATCGAATGATTCAATTGGTTTATAAAAAACAATAGAACATATATAAGGTTTAATTGTTTGTCGGATGCATGAATGGAAACATGAGAATGTATGCTTTGATTTGGTGAGGTGAATCCTAAAACCTTAGTCGTTTATCTTTTGATTATTTTTATTTTATTTAGTTTATGTTTGTTTATTTTCAAAATCAATATCATTCGGAACTAGGTTAAGATATAATTGATTTAAATAGAAATTAAATTTCACAAACACAATTCCCTGTGGATCGACCTCGCACTTGCACACACGCTATATTGTACACGACTCATGCGCTTGCGAGTATAATTAAATTTGTACATCATTAGTACATGATAGATGATGGGTGGATATGTATTTAAATACTTCTCGTTATAATATTCACTTAAAAAATCGGCAAGGTTGTAACCATGGTACAAAATGGTTGATTTGGCTCGACTACATGGGATACCAGTCACATCCCATTTTATGAATCTACAAGTTCTGGCTTCCACATCTATTGCGTCACATTTCCCTTGGCACTCGACCTCAAAAATACCCTCACCAACACATGTGCACCAACAATGACGGACATCATTCTCTTCTTTTCCCAACTCGGCTAGTATGTTTGGCTCTAAATTTTCCTCAACTTATCAACTCCATTTTTCCTCGCATACCTTTACATTAACTTATTTCTAATCTCTTCCAACATGCTCAATATTGTCTGGTCACTAAAATTTTTAATCCAATACTTAAATCTTTCACAAGTGCTGTTGTGTAGGAGGTAAGATTTTGCAGTAGTATTGAACAATTCTCTACACCAAGTTGTGGGGTCAACCTTTGAAAGATAAGCATGTGCATCCTAACTAATACGCTTAATTTGACGTGCCCCAGAAGCGTTAAATGCCATCTTGCATTTCAAAGTTTTTTCATTGATTGCATATTGCGTTTACGCTTTCAAAATTTTTTGGTCCGAAAGTAATAATTCAAAATATGAAATTTAAAATCTATAGTCAGCATTTATATTTGTATTAATATTAGTTGTCGTCTTTTTATAATTACTTGGGAACTACTACACCACATGCGGGTCTCCAAGAAGATAGTACAAGTATTCATGTGTTGACATATGATAAATTGTTTAGTTACACCATAATTTAATTCCTTTTTTTTTTTTTGCATGAATTAAATGATTTTCTATTTTCTTTTGGTATATATTGGTATCAAACATAATTTGGTTGGCTCCATTTTTAGTGCATTAGTATTAAAATGTGCAAATATTTATTTGTAAATTATAAAGATATAATTGAGATCTTCAAAATTTTTGGTCCGAAAGTAATAATTCAAAATATGGAATTTAAAATCTATAGTCAGCATTTATATTTGTATTAATATTTGTAGTCATCTTTTTATCATTACTTGGGAACTACTACACCACATGCGGGTCTCCAAGAAGATAGTACAATTATTCATGTGTTGGCATATGATAAATTGTTCGGTTACACTATAATTTAATTCCTTTTTTTTTCTTTTGCATGAATTAAATGATTTTCTATTTTCTTTTGGTATATATTGGTATCAAACATAATTTGGTTGGCTCCATTTTTAGTGCATTAGTATTAAAATGTGCAAATATTTATTTGTAAATTATAAAGATATAATTGAGATCTTCAAAATTTTTGGTCCGAAAGTAATAATTCAAAATACGGAATTTAAAATCTATAGTCAGCATTTATATTTGTATTAATATTTGTAGTCGTCTTTTTATAATTACTTGGGAACTACTACACCACATGCGGGTCTCCAAGAAGATAGTACAATTATTCACGCGTTGACATATGATAAATTGTTCGGTTACACCATAATTTAATTCGTTTTTTTTTTTTTTTTGCATGAATTAAATGATTTTCTATTTTCTTTTGGTATATATTGGTATCAAACATGATTTGGTTGGCTCCAGTTTTAGTGCATTAATATTAAAAGGTACAAATATTTATTTGTAAATTATAAAGATATAATTGAGATCTTCAAATTTGATGAGATCTTCAAATTTCAGCTACTCAATTATTATTTTTTTTTCCTAATTTGTCTACTCGTCAGCCATCAAAAGCCTAAGGCATCATCGTGTTGGGGATGAAATCCACTGATGCTTCCAAGCTCTGAACGGTTTGAAATTCGAGATGGCTTCAATTAAGAGGTAGCTCCAAGACACTGTTAATGGTTGTGGCTCACGAACAAATATGTCGTGAAGGGAAAGAGAGAGGGGATGGGTCAGATTTTTAGGTAGAGGAAGAAGAGAGCGCTAGAGAGGGAGAAAAAGAGAGAAACATAAATAAAAGTTTATAGTGTGAACAATGAATATGTTGTATTCACTTTTTATTCTACAAGAACAAAAAAAAAAAAAAAAAATACAATTTGGTTATTCTGTTGGAGAGATAGAGAGAAAATAATAATAATAATAATAATGATAACAGTCAAATTTGACTCTTATAGGGGATTTGTCAACTCTGTTGGAGATGCTATGTGGTAGAATTTTAGTCGGGGCAAGAATAGATTGAGTTGACATGTTTTGGAAAGACAATAATTAAAAAAAAAAAAACAATAAAAAAACTGTGGCAAGTTTTTAGGGGACCAATGGCCCTATAAATTCGTGTCTTGACCGTCATTATAAGAATTGAAGATATAGTATCAATTTTAGGTTTTACAAAGATTACGTATGAATATTACAAGTAATTCAAATTAGAGTTCAATTTAAATGGAAAAACATATGAAAAAAAAAAATTATGGAAAGTTTGTTATGTCGAATGGAATAAGATCGTCTCAATTTCAAATGAAATGGATAGTATCTAGTTAGTCTTTTTTAGAGGGGTAAAATTGTCATTTTGAAAGGATCATTTTCCATGTATATGGATGAGAGATATAGTAATAGTGTAACACCCGGGAATTATTTATTTATTTTTTTTGTGAGTAACACCTGGGAATTTAATGTCTCTTAGGTTCATCTTTAAAAGTCAATGATAATATTGTAAAGATATTATCATTCGAATTATATAGTTGTTTTATAAATTAATGGAACTTTTTTTTTTTGAAAATTTTTTTTTTTTACTGAAACTTTCAAAACAAAATTCCGAGGTAAAAAACGATTATCTACCTTAGGACTTAACTATTGAAAATTAGGTCTAACAAAATCCGATTGATTCAAATAAAAGCTCATAGTGCTTGTCTTGATATCCTCTACCATATGGTAAGATTTTAAAGAAATCCATTTCTTCAAAAATATGCGATTTCTGTCGGGCGAGTTACTATTCATCCGCCGAAATGACACTTTTTGTTCACTTATTTATTTATAAATTTGATATTGAAAAATATGTTTTTGGACATATATTGAACCATTTTAGTAAATAAATAAGTTATATTTTAGTCCCGTGAAGTCAGAATTTAATTTGAAGAAATTCTCAATTTTAGCGTAAAACATGGTGTTTTAAGTCTTCTAGCTATCGGGCCACCATGTGCAAAATGGGAACATGATCATCTCTTGTTCAAATAAGAACATGATCTTCTCTTGTGCAAATTGAGAAATTCTCAATTTCAGGGGTATATTTATCTTTTCACTTGTTGAGATGACAAAAATACTCATCCAATATAACTAATTGAATATTCTCCAATTCATTTAAAATAGAGATAATCCTAATTCGTGTAATAAGCCTTTCGATTCTAGTAAATAAATGAGTTTTCATGTCATCATGTGTTAGTGTGATATTTTTACCAAATCCATAAATGGAAAGAAGACTTTTTGGCTTAATTTTACAAAAACCCTAACCTACCCTTGCATGGCTGGTTACTGATCGGGATAAAAAATGGCTGAAATCTTAGCCATTGAATTTCATCCAATTTTCTCTACACTGCCACATGCCCATTTAATTAAAAAAAGTACTAAAATAATATTTAAGTTTTAAAAAGAAAATATAAAACAAAATAATTATAAAAAAAAAAAAAAGTATGGGGTGGCCGGCCACCCCTAGGGTCACCGGCCACCCCATTTGAGACTTGGGGGTGGCCCAAGCCACCTCCTAGGGCCCCAGGGGGTGGTTTGGCCACCCCCCTAAGGCCATGGGGGTGGCTCCGACCACCCCCAACCGGTCCTTAGGGGTGCCCTAGGGCCAAACCACAAAAAAAAAAAAAAAAGTCACCCCATACTTTTTTTATAATTTTTTATTTTTTATTATTTTGTTTTATATTTTCTTTTTAAAACTTAAATAATATTTTAGTATTTTTTAATTAAAGGGACATGTGACAAACTATAGACCATTGGATGAAATTCAATGGCTAGAATTTTAGCCATTTTTGATGGACAATTCCCCAGCTATTGCTAAGGATCCCAATCTAGCCAGTTACACCCTTGTGGCTTGGCGTTGACTTATTGCTATAAATAAGCATGCTGGCCTTCTCATTCTTTCAGAATTGCAACAGCATGTCTTTTGCATTTAGTTGCTTTAGTTTTCTTTCATTTTTCATGAAGCTTTTCTCTTCTCCTCTCTTGGAACCCATTCAGCCACTCTTCTAGCTTTTTGGTGTGGTTGTGTCTCGTGCCAAGATAGCCTTGCACCACCATAGATTGTTGTGATGTTATAAACATTGGTTATTATTTTTTCATTGATATATATTTTTTTCTTTACTGTTTCACAATACATTCATGAGTTTTATGAGAATGAAAGAAGAAGGAAAATATTTTATGGCCGTTGATCTTTAACATATTTTCTTCTTAAAGGATTTTGACTGTTTGGTCATAAAATCTGGTTTGTTATGATTTGTCATAAAGCATGAGATTTTAACAACAAAAATTTTACGTTATTGACCCTTTGGCATTGGTTTTGTTTTAATGCTCTTACCGTTGGTCATTTATATTTTGTAAAACTCATCATTTCATTTCCCTATAAATTGAGCTTACCAAGGAGCATCTTGAAATCACTTCTTTTGCTAAAAGAAAAGTACGTACACCGTGTGAAAAAAAAAAAAAAAATCAGCCATTAACTTGTTCCTTTCTTTAGATGTGGCTTCTTGTCTCTCATCTTCTTTGATCAAAGGGTTATTCATTTGATATTTGTTATTTGAAAGTGTGTCCATAACAAAAGTAGATGCTAAAGTCTAATATTGGGAAGTTGCGTGTTAAAAGATCTGATCGCACTGAGTTATACACTCCGGGAGACACAAAATCAACTTTTAAAGACAATACTCTTACGTGATTCTATAGCTTTGTAATATTTTTCCTTGCTTTATTTTTTATTTATTGTATTCTATTTATCTTATTGTTAATTGTTCAAATTAATATTATTTAGCATCAATAAAATTTTTTGCACCATCCATTTAATTTTACAACAATCTTAAAGGTTGATTATGGATGCACAAATTCTTGTTGTTGCTAAAGTTTTTCCAGATGCTACAAAAATTGAACCTTTTGATGGAAATAATTTTAAATGTTGGCAACAAAAGGTTCTTGCAGTTTTAGATTTTACAAAAATTTCTAGTGCTCTAACCGAGCCTAGATCGGATGAGGAATTAAAGAACAATCTAAAGAATTAAGAAATTGGGAGATGGCTAATAAGTTATGTGTCAATACTATATTGAATTCTTTATCTAATGAATTGCTTGATGTTTATTACAATTTTACTATTGTTAGAGATTTATGGGATGAATTAGTTGGTAGATATGTGATTGAGGGCACTAGGAAATTTGCGACAAGCAATTTCTTACATTTTCAAATGACCAATGAGAAGAGTATTACTTCTCAAATTCATGAGTTTCATAACATAATGGCCAAATTAGCCAAAGAGGGTGATGGTCTACCCGAAAGTTCTACGACCTAGTGTCTTGTTGAAAAATTACCCGACTCTTGGAAGGAATATAAACTCAATTTCAAACAAAAGAAGACTTTCATGAGTCTTTGACATACCATAGTGCATATTAAATTAGAAGAAAGGAATAGGTCTTTGGAAAAGGTTAACAAAGCTAAGGAAATTATTTCCAAAACTAATTTAGTAGAAGAGAAATCTAGTAGGCTTCCACAGTACTACAAGGAATTTGACCATAAGCCCAAAGGAAAACTTTGGAATAATAAGAAAAGATTCAACACATCTCATTCTCCGATATAAAAGAAAATGGTCAATTGTTTTGCTTGTGGCAAAGTAGGTCATTATGCAGCGGTATGTAATTAAAGGAGTACCAACAACTATAAATGATCAATATCAAAAAACAAGGCAAATGTGATGGAAGTAGAAGAGATCATTGCAGTGGTTGTATCCGAAACTCACATGACTACGAAAGTAAAAGGATGGGTGATTGATTCCCAGTCTACTAGGTACATTTGTAGAAATAAAGAAGACTTATCCGCTTACACACCAATAAAGAAAAACACAGAGTGGGTAATTGTTGGAGAGAATAGATCTGTTCCAGTGGTAGGCAAAGGGAAATCTCTCTTAAAGCTAACTTTGGGTAAAACCCTTTCACTTTTCGATGTTCTATATGTTCCTCATTTCCGACACAATCTTGTTTCAGTACACTTGCTTGGTAAGGCAGGACTTAATTAAGGTTTTATTTGATGGTGGTATTGTTATCTTAACTAAGCATGATGTGTTTTTTGGTAAAGGATATGAAGATCAAGATCTTTTTGTATAAAATGTTGCTACTACTATTAATGAAAATTCATCTTCTTGTACTTACTTGGTTGATTCTATTAATATTTGACATGGTAGACTTGTACATGTAAATCTTAGGTACATTAAGAAAATGAAAGAAATCGGAATTATTAATTCACTAAGTGAAAATAATACAAATAAATGTGAAGTATGTGCTGAGACTAATCGTAGGCACGTCTGCTACCAAATAAAACCTTACCCTTGCACAATAGAAATATATTTAGCTATCCATGTTTTGGTAAATTGGGATAAAGCTTTGTTGATAGGTCTTTCTTTATCTTGAATTGTTGGCCTCCATTTCTTCACTTCAAACTTCATATAAAAATGGATTGATAGGTCCCCCTTCTTACATCAATATTGATCCTATACCAATTTTAAAAATGCCATTTAAAAATATACATATTTGAAGGCCTTTCTTTCAGCTGCAGTCCATTGAAGGGGATCTTTCTTTAACATAACAACAGTTGGAGTTTTCATCTTTCTATATCTTGTATGAACTTTCCATGATATATATATATATATATAAGCAACTTTGGGAAAGGGTTACATGACTCAAAACACCTTAAAATGGGTGGGCTCGCTTCCCTACAATAGACCCAAATGAAAATTATATTGCAAAAAATCCAACCAAATAGTAGTAAATTCTAAAATAAGTCAAAAAATAACCCAATCCTCAAAAAAAAAAGGGCGGTTCATATAATAAATTTACAGTTTTCCTCTAAATCAATTTATAAAATTGTCCTATATCTCTTAATATGTTAAAAGCATATTTTTATGAATAACACGTAAAAAAAGGGGTGCTTTTTCAATAAAATTTCCCTAGATATTGTTAATGCTTACTGAGAAAAACATATATTTTCTTAGGTGCTTTAGCAATAAATTTCTAGATCCCATTAACCATCTATCTTATCAAGTCCCGGGATTCAACAATCCTTGGATATACTTGGATCCAACTGTGAGGCCCTATTATATAAAGTGTAATGCTACACACACTCTCATTTTCACTCTCATACACCGACTCTAATCATATGAATTTGAGATAAATAATTATTGAATTTTGATCCAACGGTTAGTAAGAGTACCTTTACATTCAACGGTTAGTAAGAGTACCTAAAGGTGAGTGAAAGTAGGAGTTAAAGAATGTGTGAATTGCATTATTCTTATTATAAAATAAGATAAAAAAAGATAAAAAAAGAGCAAGTTAGAAATCTCAAAATTCAAAAGAAGCAAAATGGTTGGAAGGAGCCTTCCTATAGACTAAGAGAGAACATCTCCTGAAAAGGATGCATGTCACAGAACCCTCTAACAAACATGCATCATCAGATTTCTGGTATTCAACTGGTCTTTTCTTTTTTTGCAAGTGCCACCAACTAAAAACTTGAAAGAATGATAACAAATAAAACCAAACTACCAAAATTTGTGAAGTAAATTCGTTATTCGTTTGCAATTACAGAATCAAGAGGGAAAGCTTAGAAAAGAGGTAACTTGGTTAAATTAGAGTTACATAGAAAGGGAGCAAAGACATTATATATTTTATGAAGAACATAACTTATATAGCTGATGACAAACACCAGGAGATCAAGAAGGAAGCAGTATTTCGCCAAAAAGTCTGAAGGTGTCCTGAAAAAATTATCCCATTACTGATTTAGAACACTCATGCCGCTTCAACTTTCTGAGCTTTGTTTGGGCGACCTCTTGCACTATCATTTTCTCTAGAGCGATTATGTTTCCCACCTCTATTGTATTTTCCTCCCCTACAATGGGCAAGTACAATTTGACAAAATGGGAGAAACATTAAATAGGGACTTTGCAGGTGACAGTGGAAAAATGCAGTCAAAAAGTTTTTGTTCTGATTGATGGTGTGAAAATAGGCCACATGTATACTCAAACT
This sequence comes from Corylus avellana, assembly GCF_901000735.1. NCBI lineage: Eukaryota > Viridiplantae > Streptophyta > Magnoliopsida > Fagales > Betulaceae > Corylus > Corylus avellana. The sequence continues at coordinate 11,218,225 of NC_081548.1, read as the reverse complement.
AACCTTCCTCGGTTGCCCTTGTTTTCCCGGTACTTATCTTGATTACCACGGAGGAAGCTCCAATACTCCTTTTCAGCCTCACCTGAAAAGCATACAAGGCAAACCAAGTATCATTCAAAATATGCATAACAAGGTTAAAAAAGTCTAATTGCATTAATATGTATCACAAAATATAAATGTCACTAGTGGCAAACACCAATCTAAATAACCCCCAAACAAAACCCCACGGTAACTGTATCGATGCCAAAATTCAATAAAAATTCAGAATACGTTGCTTCATCTCGTTGAAAAAGGTCAGGAATATACGTTGCCTTTACAGTAGAGGAAGGCATTGCCTTGTTCACTCTCATAAGTTGTCCCATAGGGAAATCTCCCATATATAAATCTGACAAGTCCCAAGAAAAGGAAGGATAGTAGCTAAAATATTGAGCATTGCAAGGAAAATCATGATTTATGAAGCTGCAACTACAATATGGACATCACTATACAAGTATCAACCACATTCAGCTAAGTTAATTGAAGACCTTCAATCGAACTGCTTCTATGTTTTCTCATTGTATACATGTCAACATCAATAGCAAACACCAAGCATGTCACTCCGAGGCATTCAATTCATAAACTCTATTATTTCCCATCCTAACTTTAATAGCAGCTGGACATAGCAGGTTAAACTTGCTAAGTTGATAACTAGGAAAGTTAATAAAGTTCAGTTTATGAACTGTATATTTCCCATACTGAACTTCCATATAACCTCAAAAAATATGAAGAAAAAAGTTTCTGCCTACCAGTTACTGGCTCCAGAACGGCAATGTAACTCTTAACAAGGAGACCCTCTTGTTCGGCGAGGACTGCAGCAGCACGAGCTTTCTGAGCTGCTTCAGGTTCTTCAAACCGAATGTATCCTGAAGGTGCTCCAATCTTGAAATCAATGAACTTCATGGAAAAAAAGCACATACAGATAGAAAGGTCAGAATTAAGCAATAGAAAGCATGGTCCCAATTAATTTGGGACAATAGTGGTGAAAGACCAAGCAAATTTGCCAACAAGAGCACAGGCCACTTGAGCTGGCATAAGTGTTCACGTTTTACAATCAAAATAGAGATGGAAAAAAGTGAGACAAGAGGGCTCTGAAAGAAATGACATGAAAAGAATGAGGCAAAAAGATAATTTCTCATCCAAGTCTATTTCATTTGGTGTTTTAAATCTTAACTACAAAAAATAGGAAGAGTTCATACCTTGACTGTACCATACTTTTGAAAGACATCCTTCAGATCCTCACGCAAAACAACATTCATGTCATCCATGAAGGAAGCAGCAGTTCGTTTCTCTTCTTTCTCGTCACTCATTTCAGTGGCACCTTCAGAAGACTTCTCTATTTCTTCAGTTTCTTTTTCTTCACCCTCCAAACCATTATTCTGATCAACCTTTTCCTTTCTATCATTTTCAATATTTTCTCCAGGGGTTTCATCTTCATTAATATTTTTTTCAGCCATCTTTTCAGTTACTCTAGTCTCATTTTTTGAGGAATCTAATCCTCCTCCTGTTTTGCAAACAATTTTATCATCATTGGCCGTGTCATTGGTACCATTTTGTTCTGTGGAGCCTCCATCTGACATGCTCTTTAATGTAAATGCAATAATCAAACCTTTTGGGTAGCTGCATCATTAAAATGGATTTAACTAGGTTATCAAACACCTAGGATAGGAAAGATAAATTGGTAAATACATAGTGCAATCAGCTACTTACTTTGGTTCTGCATTTGAGTTATTCTTACGATTTGAACCCCTGACGGAATGAGACTTCTCATATTCTTCTGTCTCTCTTGCTCTATCTATGTCAAAATCCTTCCTGAAATTGGAAACTTCTTTTGTTAGGATACACATGCCAGGATAAAAATACTGCTCCCGCACAAGCATAGACAAAAAGTTCCCATATGACATTGGATGGCAGCATAGAGGATGCTTTTATAGCACCGTAAGCAGTACGCAGAGTACCTGCAGGCTGCTTTTGGATGGTTTTGGTTCCAAGATGATGGTTTAAGTTTTTTAAAGTAGGGATTTTAGGGTTTAAAGGAAATCCAGGTCAGATTGTAGTATTTGAAGATTGGATGAATTTTTGAAAATAAAGAGAAAGGAAGGAAGAACAAAAGGATAAATTTAAACATCGCACCTAAGCATCATACATTGGATAGGATTACATCATATAAACCTCAAGAGCATAATTGCTGCAAAATTGTCATAAAGCTTGTTGTCCAATGAATAGAAAGCTTCACGTCCTTATTTAAAGCTATAATAGGACTTAGAACTCTTATGGACTGACTACCATACCTAAACTACATAATCATTAGAAACCTCTAAGTAAAAGAACCAACAATATAAGAAAGCCATAATATAACGCAATGGACCAAAAATCTGAAGATTACAGACCTAAAATTAACAAAAAAAATAATAATAACTAAATATAAAACAAAACAAGATTCTCACAGCCTGCATCACAATGTCTAAAATAAATATTAAAGAATCCAAATTGAATCATTAAATCTTTAATAAAAAATACCAATATCTTGCAACATGATTTTTTTCTCAATTAGTTGATAATAAATGTCTTTTTAAGAGCTGAACAAAAGCAACAAATTAAATTGCATGAGATATTGCACTGTTTTTGTTGTTTTCTTCTTTTGGTAAAGAGAATCAAGAACATAAACATCAATAGGGACAATAGCTCTCAGAATTGTCTGTGACAAACGAACACAAACCATTTTATAACACTGAAATTTTTTAAGTGTTTCAATAGGACTATTGTCCATTAAACAGATAAATTTTAGAAAGAACAGAGAAAAAAAAGAAAAGAAAAAAAGACCAATGCATGAAATTTTTAATCCTATAAAATTCGCATAATAGAACCTCATAGAACTCATTCACAAGCAAAGATAAAATAATTAAGATATTACCACCAACACGCACTCAAACTAAATACTTTTCCCATTTTTCAAAATTTTCCATAAGAAAGTTAATAGAAAGCACAACTTACTTCGGTTTTAGTTCTAATGTAACACCCCCATAAACCAAGCTTTGCTTCAAAACCTTTTCAGCTTCTTCCTCTGTTGAAAACTCAATCAAAGCAGTACCGCAAAAGAACCTCTTGTCCCCAACATGACGGGGCAGTCTCAAACTATTAACCTGAAACAAGTTAAAAAAGCTCATATAGAGAAGCATTTTTCATAAGTATATATAGAGAAGCATGACTAAAGATAGCAGATACCTTTTTAGTATATTAAGGCACAAGATCCAATGCCAACAGACAATTTTAGTAAAAGATTAACATAATTATTAGATTTTTACTAGCACAAAATTCCAAAGAACTAGCATTTGAAACCAGCTTTAAAATAAGCACAGCTTGTTTGCCATAAAATATTTAGAGAGCTCAACTTTGTTTCTGATCACGAGATGTCTCCCTCATCCAAACCTGTACATGTACCCTTTTGAGAAAATCTTATGACATTATCAGATACTTCACCACTTTCTTGGGCTCTATGTTAACTGGATGTCTAATTATCATAGGAAAGTGGATGTCTAAAAGATGTAGAGAGCTCAATCTTGTTTTTGATCATGAGATGTGTCTCCCTCATCCAAACCTGTATATGTGCCCTTTCGAGAAAATCTAATGACAGTATCAGATACTTCACCACTTTCTAGGGATCATATGTTAACTGGATGTCTAATTATCATAGGGAAGTGGATGTTTCGCCTATAAATGACAGCAATGACTTTGCTTCCAGTTCCACAAGAAGTTTAGGGAGAAGCGTTTCTAAAAGAAATAGGAAATCTCCCACTTTCTAGGGCTCTTATGTTAACTGGATGTCTAATTATCATAGGGAAGTGGATGATTTTGCCTATAAATGACAGCAATGACCTTGCTTCCATTTTCACAAGAAGTTCAGGAAGAAGCGTTTTTTAAAGAAATATGGGATCTCCCTCTAAAAAGAAGCTTTTTTTTCTTCATAATTTCCCTCTGAAAAGAAGCTTTCATATGCTTGCCCCTGGTTGGTTCTCACCAAAGTTATAGGCGAGAGAGGAGAATATAGCAATTTTCACTTAATCACATACCGAAGGCAGAAGGCAACACTCACTAAGGCTCAATGTTTTGAAATCCTAACCTCCTCCAACCTAGGTCTCCAATCACACTGTTCAATTTAACTAACCATAAAGAGCAGCCTATACCAATCAAATCTCATCGAAATTGTCAACTTAATCGCTGTGAAAATAAAATGAAGCACTTTTGAATCTCAATGGAATTTAGTTAATCTGCTTATAAAATAATGTCAATAATTAACCCAAGCAGGGTAAAAGAAAGTGATTCCAGCAAACTGAATTCAATACAATAGTCAGTATAATTAATTAATTCAGAAGGCAGAGGATCAGCAAAACAGAGTAAATACATTCTCGTGACAGCTAAAAGAACAACAGAACAAGCATGCCTCAGAGTATTGATGCCAAGATACCACGCTACAACCTAAGTTTCTTACTAAAATACAATGAAATGGGGTAATCAATACCTTGGAAAATTGACCAAAGAAATTCTCCAAATCTTCTTGAGTCACATCATACCCAAGTGGTGATGCAGCTATTGTTCTTATGTCTAACTGCTCTATTACATCTTCCGGCTTTGGGAGTTCAGTTGTCCTACCAACCTTTTTCCCTGAAATGCAAAAACCAAATAAAAGAAAAGCATGAAATATGCATCCTCAACATAACCAATGCAGAGGTAAGTTACATTCATTTACTTAACCACTGATGCACCTAGAAGTCAGATAGATAAAAAAATAATAATAATAATAATAACATCAATTAAGTTTGATCCTTTAATTGATTCACAATATTGAATTGTGATAACAAATTCCCGACTCTTTATAATTTCAGGGACAACTAAGTGAAATAGCTGAATCAAGCATAATTTAAACGTAGGTTTCAATGTTCTCAGGCCTCAAATAATATAGACATGAAATTAAATAGATTTTTCCTACACTATCTCATCCAAAAACAGAACATAAACAAAAAGGAAAAGAAAATTTTTCTAATGGTATTTGCCCATCATAGTCAGGTTTACCCAGGGAAATTCACCCAAAATAGAAAGAGAACTAAAATGTCCTTCCAGCTCCTGGAACAGTTAGAAACCTGATTCATCTACGGCAGAAAACTCTACTATACTTTATTCAGCGTTTTTTACTTTTCTCACATTCCAATACGGGGACAATATTGCAAATAATGAAAAATATGATGTATACAAGGGCAATGCGAATGCATTAGAGCACATAGGAATAGCGAGAGCCCAAAACTCACCATCTTCGGAAACTTTTAGAGAAGTAGATTTTTTCAAAGTTTCGGCAACGGCCTTGACTGTATCTTCTGGGACATCATCAGGCTTCACGTTCTCCAAGTTCAGATGACCTCTCATCCGAGTAAAAGAACATATCAAAGCCAAATCCACCACTATACTCACAGTCAAGTTCAACAAAAGGGGATGCAGTGAAACAATATTCAACTAAAATTAAACCATAAACCAAAACCCCAAATCTAAGGAAAGATAGAGAAAAAAAAGTGAGAAAACTGAGCCTCAAAACCAAATATCCGTTAAACTCCATGAAAATATTTCCTGGAATATAGTCAAGCGAAAAGAAAAAGAAAATAATAAAAAAGAACTTTTTAGATTAATACTTCATTCATACTTAAATAGCGATTCTTCAAATTCCTTTGAAGGGGAATAGAAACATGTATTTACACCAAAACATGTTATTTTCTCGGAAAACTTTCCCCACAAAGAATCTACACACACACACATATATATATACGCACACAAACAGAGGGATGGTTTAGAGAGAAAAGCAATAAAATTATTGAAGCGCAAAGGATACTTCCATGTTCGCTTTCGCTGATGGTTTTCTTGAGAAAAGTATCCCTTGGAAGATTGCTGTCGCTGAAGTAGAACTCAACCTGCAACCAGAATTACCGACAACATTAATATTAAAAAAGATCTGTAAAACCGATTACAACTGAAAGAAAGAAAGCGAAACCTAAAGAAAAAATCTCTAATGTTCGACCTGTCGGAGCACTTTTTTAGTTGTTTCCTCGTCCAAGGAAGGCGTCGCCATTGTTGTACGGTCACGGTTAGTTAAGAGAGAGAGAGAGAGAGAGAGAGAGAGAGATTTTTGTGTTAGGGTTTTGGAGGCTAAACTGGGCTTTGCTAGTTCTTTAAGTACTATGCGTGTTTGATTCTTTGAAGTAGTATGATTGGGTTATGTTCCACTACAGTTGAGGTCCTACTGTATTGGAACAGAACTGGGCCAACCTTCTTCGTTTTTTTTTTTTATGTTTTTTGTTCTTTGAAAGCAGGGAAACCGCCTTGGGGAAGGAATAAAGGTCCACTTGGAATGCAATTACTTGTATGTTTCTGAAGCAACTTGGAATTTATAGGCATCTTAGCATCTGTCTTTTATTAATATTATATTTGTTAGAAATTGGGCCGACATAGAGAGAAAGATAGCCCATGTCGCAAAATTAACGGAAGATCATTGGGCCTAGTTAAACTTAGAAAAGGATACACCAACCCGGTTTCACAGATCCAAGCAAAGCAGGAGATCTGAGATCATCTCCAATAGCGCATTGCACATGATCTTGGGTTTAAGTCGTGATATAACCACAACTTAAACCCAATTTTGACTTAACTTTTAAATTAAATTTTTCTTTTTCTCTCTAGTTTAAGGCTCTCTCTCTCTCCTACATAGACAGTTTTTTTAAAAAGAAACTTAAGAAAAAAGTTGGGCCAAAGTTGGGTTTAAGTTGTGTCATTATCATTTTCCTATCGCCAATATCCCAGATTTTGGGGAATTAATTAAATTTCAATAATTAAGCCTCATTCCCACTAATCATTGAGGACGAATTCAATGATAACATGAAAACACTATAAATGAAAAGTTTTAACTAGGGAACATTAGAGGTAAAAACTCTGTTGTGATTCATGGTTATTGGCTAAAATCGCAATCTACAAGCGGGGTAGCCAGTTGCCCAAAATATATAACCGGCTCCAGTAACCACTTAGGCTGTTACCGGTTATGTAATAACCGCAAGTTACTGGATGGTAACCGGTTATCCGCACTACTAATCAAGTCTTTAAAAGATTGTGCCTATTTTGGGTATTTGGTCTACCTTTTGAACTTAATTTAGACATTTTAGGCCTTTTAAAAAAAAATTATGGTTTTTTTTTGCCCAATAAGCTAGACTTTGTTGTGGTTGACTAAAAGTGTAAAACTTAAACCCTAGAGTAAAACGACGTCATTTTATTTTTTTAATATATATATATATATATATATATATATATATGTATATATATTTCCAACTTCTTTTAGAAGTAGTTGGCTGGTTTTAGATCACCGGTTGGTAGCCGGTTTACACCCCTAGGTAACATGGACTTTTTTGGCCCTCAACTCAAACTCAAAACCAATTACATTCTATTTGCGTTTCTCAATACTATTCTAACTTACACTTCGGAACTATCCATCGGCGGCACATATCGGTAAGCTCTCGTGATTATGATTTCACTTTCTTGTAATTCGGTGCTCATCACATTTGAAACCTACTCTTCACAGTTTGGCTCCATTTATAGGAACCGACTTTATTTCCAGACAAAAGCCAATATGGTGAATACTCGATCAAGGAGTACTCAAAAACAATAGAAGAGAGACTGTACAATAAGGTGGAGGGGCCCCTAGCGAAGGAGCCTCGTATAACACTCTGAGAAATTAATTAACTAGTAATTAACTACTCAATATGCTTCCCCGTTTAATTCTCACAAAGAATAAAACCAATGGATCTCTAAACAGTGAAAACATATAATTTTTCTATTATTCTATCAATATTAATCATTACAACCAGAACATTTACTAAGAATCATTAAATTAATTGAAATTATATTATACATATCATCATTATAAAATATTCAAACTAAACCTTATTACACAAATATGTCTCAAAACTCTAAATCTGCAACATCGCCAAAAAGTACTAATTAGTATGAACGGTCTTTGAAATCTTACAATGAGTCCTCAGGCATAAACCAGATCCCCATCAGAACACCAAATGACTGCAACTGCCGCGAGGTCCTCCTCGAATCCGACTTTTAAAAGTAGTCCAAATATAAAACAACACATGTTTTATAAGTGGAAAATATACAAACATAAGTCCATGACTTAGTGAGTAATATATACATATGGTGTATATGTTATCATATAGTAAAATCAATTATTTAGCAGAAGTTTGTAAATCACAAGCAATAATACAAATGAAGTTCTCTGCTAAATAAAAAAAAAAAAAAAAAAAAAAAGTTGTCATGTTAAAGCATTACAGATGTAGCACATGATATATTAAGTAAGCATGTTAAACATCCATATGGTAAGACCAAGTAGACCAAGTGTTTTTTTTCTTTCTACCCCTTCTCTAAACAACCCTAGCCGTCACTACTTGCTGCCTGGGAGAAGGGAAGATATTTAATCTCTTCCCTCCTCTCTCCTCATTTTCTCTTTATGAATCTTTTACCTTTTGTTGTTGCCTCTTATGAGGTTTATGTGTCATCTTGTGCGACTTATCTTGCCCAAAATTTCAACTTCAGCATTGTGGCTCCTCCTCTGTGCTGGTCTTCTTCTCCATCTCACTCTCCGCCTCCTCCTCCGCGTCGGTAGCCGGATTTGTCAAGGTTTTCATATTGGATTTTTTTTTTTAAAATCCCAATCTACTCTCCTTAGATGGATCCAACCTCCAACGCGCCACTCCACCGCTTCCATCGGCTCTCCATCCTCCTGTAGACACAGGCTGCTCCTCCCCCCGACATCCACGTGTCGGAGTGTGGATCTCATGCTCTTGCGTGTGAACCTCACATGTAGGTCAGCCCCTTCACACTGACCTCCTATGCCATGCCCTCCGCCAAAGTTGTTGATTTTTGTTTTTTTTTTTGTTTTTTGTTTTGTTTTTTTTTTTTTTGCTACTTTTATTGCTTTGTGCCTTTTTATCACTTGGTTTCCTATACCGAAATCTGGAGTGTTCTTTCCTTTTCGGATCCTGATGTCTTTATAGTGTCTTTTCTTCTACAGCCTCCTCTTGGTGGTTGGCTTTACCTTGTGGGTGTTTGGGTAGGGTTAAACCACCTACTTGTTTATTCCGTCTTGGTGCTTAAACCGTTTTTTTTTCGGCCCTTATTAAGAAGACCAAGTCATTTTATAACTCATCTCCTACTTTTCACTTGTATTTCTTGCACTGTAACTTTCATTTTGGGTTTGTTGTTGGAAAGCCCGCACCATTTTCAATGTTTTAATCACGTAAGCATTTTCTTATTTGCTTAGGAAAAAAAAACATTCATATTGTCTAATCATGATATTAACCCATTTTCAGCAAGATTAGCGCCATCCCGAAGGATCTGTAATATAATATCGGTGCCCATGTGAAGCACACATATTGTCATCGTTAGTAGCCCAATTGGATTTAAACCCCGGGTGATCCACATCAGTAATGATGCCATAGTTGTGACCCTCATTCGTACATGGTGCGTCGATAAACTATAAAACCATGGATCAAATGTCAATTATAAAAGTAAGCTTCTTTGACCATAGGGTTAACATGTATAATTGTAACGCCCAATGAAAATTAATTAATTGGTAATTGACTCAATGGTTCGTCTCCCAGCCTACATCCCTCACCAGACAAGACTCATGGATCATTATCTTTCCTAAGCGTGAGAATACATCGAATGACTTTTAAACTACAGGAATAGAAAGCAATAACTAAATACCATAAGCATAACCACCAGAATAAAGATAAAAACATTCTATTATAAATAGGTCATCAAATGTATGGTCAAAGACCGATCATCAAAATAACATATTATATCTCCAAATCATTGTCTGAAAATAAGATAACAAGATTAATGCAGAAACTTAAGTAATGCAAGCATGATTACTATCTCTATCATCTCAGCCTGGATAGTTCCTCCATCTTCCTACATGGACTTCAGCCAAATAGAGTCCATGTCCTAAAAAATGATCTGAATCAGGTCTTGCGCAATCACCAAGATCCGGTCTGAAGGTTTCCTCCTTTACGCTAGCTAAACCATACAATTTATACATAATGGGAGGGAAAATAAAAAAGTGCAAGTCCAAAGACTTAGTGAGAGGTAATGCACACAATACCCATGCCATTAGTGATGAACTCTGTTTGATAAAGTATGCAACAATTTGAGTATGCCAGTAATCCATGGATGCAATATAAATATAATATATGCTTATAATCATGAAAAAACAGTGATAGTTCAACAGTATGTGTTGTGAGCTTTAAAAGTACTCGCAAGTGCACGAATCATTTGCAATATAACTTTTGCAAGTGCGAGGTTGAATCAATAGGGAATTGTGTTTTTGACAAACAATTTATATCTAAAACTAATTTAATCCTAACCTAGTTCCAAAAGATTTTTGATTTTGAATAAAAGAAAACATAAACGACAAAAAAATAAACAAATAATCAACTAAGAATGTACTAAGAGCCTATTTGGGATTGAGTTTGAAAAATAGAACCTTTAAGTCAAAAAGAGCTTTTGGGCAAGAGCTCTTGTTGCACTCTGATTAGATATGGATTAGTATTTTTGCTGTCAATTTTTTTTTTTTTTTTGAAAAAAAATAAATTTTTTAATATTTTTTTTTTAAAATTAATTATATGACACGTGACAACATTTGATTGGTGCTGATGTGACATTCCGTTAAGTTTTGAACAGAATTTTAATGGAAGTACCATCTTGATCTTTATGAAAACTACATGGTACCTCATATAATAAAAATGAAACCCTAAAAAAAAAAAAAACAGTGTTAAAACCTAAGAGACAAAAAAAGTATTTAACCCTTAAAAGAATAACAACAGAAAACCTAAGAGTCGACTCCAATCCCACCAGGGCCACGACTCATAAAAATTTCTATTATCCAAGCCATGCCGTATAAGAGAATTGGAGATAACTGTTGACAATTGGGCCGACATAGAAAGCCAACCTACGTCGCAAAATAAACCAAAGATCATTGGGCCTATTTAAGCCGAAAAAGGATACACCAACCTGGTTTCACGGTGCCAAGCAAAGCAGGGGATTATCTCCAATAGTAGCAAATCAGATTTTAGGAAATAATAAAAATTAAAATCCCAATAGTTAAGCCTCACTCCAAAAAGAGAGCCCCTACTAGGCAGATGGTGCATAAACAAGCCATTTTGTAGCTTCCAATAAGCATGAAACACATCATCATTTTAAGAAAAAATACAACAAATTAAAATGAAAACACAACACCCAATCAAAATAGGAACCAAACAAATCCGGCAAGACCAGCTAAATCCGGCGAGACACGAGACCCACGGCAGCCAAATCCAGCGAGACCAGCCGGCCAGACCCACGGGTCTGGCGCATGGGTCTAATGGCGAGACCCACCGGCTGGTTTCATCGGTCGTGACTCGATTCTAATGCCTAAAAATCCAATTCTAATACATTAAAACCCGTTTCTAATGCATCAAAATTCGTTTTTGGATTCAAAACTAAAATCTAGATGTGGATAATTAATCCTTTAGGAATTTTATCACCATAAAGCCGGAAAAAATTACTCTCTAGAGTCAGAAAATGTGACTCATGGCGCCAAAGAGAGATCCACGGCCCAGAGAAGAGTGTGACCCAGAGAAGAAGAGAAGAAGAGAAATAATGAAGAAGAAGCTGGCAGACTGTTGCAAATTTTCGGTGAAGAAGAGAAGAAGAGAGAAGACGAAAGAAGTGAAAATCAAGTGTATTAGGTTGTAAAGTTTTTTTGTGCATTTTTTTTGGCTTTATATGATGTGGCTTTATGCTATTGGGTGTTGCAAAACCCACATTTTATGCAGCATCCGCATATGAGGTTTATGCCTCTTACAAATCATTGAGGCCAAAACGGAAGTCTCAATAGTAACATAAAAACACTATAAAAGAAAAGCTTCAACCAGGTAACAAAAACTTTTTTGGTAACCAATTACATTCTATTTGCTTTCTCGAATATTATTCTGATTTAATCATCACACCTATCCCCTGCCGAAACATACCAACAAGCTCTCTTGCTTATAATTTCCCTTTCTTGCATGTGCAAATTGATTCGTTGCTCATCACATTCAAAAACTACTCTTAACAATATTCATTGTGAGAAGTTTTCTAGTGAATATGGCTGGATTAAAATATCATGTGCTTCGATTTACCTTTTTTTAATTACTTTCTTAAAAAACAAAAGGTATGAGTTTCTTTAATTTATTGCAAGTATTACGATAAAAATGACATAAATAATCAAACACAAAATAAGCCCCCTGCTCTCTTGTGACTGGTGATGCACCCTGGGATGTATAGTTAAAAGTGTAGAGAATTGAAACTCGAGGAAACCAACATCAATCATCAATGCTTTTTAATGGAGAGATCTTGCGCATACATAGGCTTAATCAATTCTCTTTTTTTCTTTTAGAGAGTGAAGCTCTCAACCTTAGGGTTTGAGTTTTTTTCCGCCTACCTTGTGAGGTCTCTCTGCTGCCATTTGTGGCTGCTATTGGGGAGGAGGGATCTCTTCCCTCATTCCTCTTTCCCCTTTCTTCCTCCCTTTTGCTCCATTTGTGTGCCTTTTTTTTTTTCCTCTTGGTTGATCATCCACCCTCTGTCACAGCATCTTGCCTCCTCCACAACACCAGCTGCCTTTGCCACCTCGCTGCTTGCCTCCTCCACCGTGTTCCTCATTGGAACTAGCTTGGTTCTTAGATCGAATTTTTCAAAGCTCGATCTACTTTTCTTTGTCAGTCTTGGTCCTCAATGCGCTCGTCCACCTTCTTCTTCGGCCTTCCAGCTTCTCGCCGCTGGTCGTTGCTCCTCCGTCTGACGTCTATGCACCCACGCTTAGATCTCATGCACCCAAGTTGCCTCTTTCCATCCCACTGTCTCACCCACCGTTGGCACTACTATGTTTTGAGACTTTTTTCTTTTCTTTTTTTTTATGAATCTCTGTCGTCGTCTTGTTTGGGCTTTTGTTCTAGTCTTCTGCTCGTGTTGTTGTTTTGTAAGATTGGGACTTTTTTCTTTTGGCTCCAATCCAGTCTCCTTCGATGCTAGTTCGTTTGTTGTGCTTCTTACGATGGTTTGTGTCGGACTATGCGGCCTTTTGTCATCTGCTTTTCTTTTGCTAGCAATCCTTTACAGCTGCTCTTGTCATTTGTTTGTAACCTGTTTTCGCTGGTTATTTTATTACTAGTTTTCTGTACCATTTTCTAGACGCTTTAGGGTTGTACCTTTTTATACATATTTCTATTTTGCTTTCTCCTTTCCCGTTCCTGTTTCTGTTCCCCATATTGAATAGGTTAAAAAAAAAAAAACAAATGGAGAGATCTTCTGCATCCAATGTCCGGAAATCTATGACGCTGGCAAGTAAGTAGCACCCGTGCAACTGCTCCCAGCCGGAGTTCTGAAACTATTGAAGAGAAGTTTTTTGTACAAAAGAATCTGGTTTTGTTTTTATTGCAAATGGTAAACAATTGCCAATCGATGCATAGCCATTCCCATCAGTCATTACTTTATTCTTTTCTTTGTCTGAGGCTATGAGTGATCAATCACCACACATTGATTCAAATAAGGCTCAGAGCCATTTTCAACAGCAAGTACTCATAAAACACACGCCTGTCTGCAAGAGTTTTTAACATAAATAAGACAATCTCAACCTAATGAAAACTCAAAACAAACTAGAAATATATATATGTGTGTATATAGCAAGTCTTTTTTTTTTTTTTGGCTTTTAACGTTGACAGCAAAAGCACAGGTTTATCACCCATTATCCCAATGCAGATGCAAATTAGTTTATCATCATCATCATCCAATTATACATATGGAAAGTAAAAGGAGATTCCCCCACCCCCTCCCCCCCGTAGGCCTTCTCCCTTCTTTCCCCTTCCCCCCACCTCTGTTAACATTGAAGATGCTATCTCTTATTAACATCCACAGGAAAACAGACTTGGGAATCAGAGTTATTCAATCACAGGGGAAATAAGTTGACGCCTGAATGACTAACCCACATTAACTTTGGCAGCTACTAGACATCTACTAAACATTTAAACAAATTATGAGCTCACATAAAATCTTCTTCCAGTTCCTGCAAGGACTTGCTTGTGGCTCCAATCTGTTTATTGGATGTCATGTTTTCAGAGACCATCAAACCCTTGTAGCTCCTTAGCTCTGCTTGTCTCTCCTTTTCGAGCCTTTCCATCTCCTCCCGTCGTTTCTGCAAAGACAAACGTGGATGACTTGCATTATTAAATGAAAATTCAATTAAAATTTTATATTAAATTAAAACGAAGTGGGATTTCGTTAGGAGCTCAAAAATGAAGGGATAAAATTGCTTTACAATTTAATATAACCCAAAAATGTAACTAAACTCGAGACCCAGTACTATTGCTCATAATAGCCGGAGCGCACACAAAAGTAACACAAGGTCAATGTTTCAAAGTTGAGAATACAAGAGCTAAGATAAAATGCCAACCCAATATAATAATCATAATTATGTGTCTGGTCTTCCAGAAAATAACCACAGATTTTACACAGATGTATCATCATTAAAAAAAAATAAAAAAAATAAAAAAAACCAAAATTTCCCTCATTGTTGATCAAATATAAAATTAACAACTTTTGGTGCATTGTTTATCCTTGGTAAAAACACTAACAGAATTGCAAAAGATTGGGAAAGGCACAAAACAACAAGATTAATTATTAAGTTGCTATTTTAAAAAATTAAAACAAATACGTTTTTTTTTTTTTTTTGGTGGGTGGGGTTCACAACTCGAGCTTGGGAGAAGTAGACAAAAAGAAACCCACTAAGCTTGAATCTAGAGCATTCTCAACTAAAGATATGAAATTGAACCTCTACGCCATCAAGGGATTGACTATTGCCACAATAGATCATTCAATTGTCATCTAAATATTACAAATGTGAGAAAAAGAAATCCAAGTTCTGCAATTCAAAATATCCACTCTATATCACACCAAGTGGTGAAGGCTTTAGTCATGAGGGTTTGCTCCCTTCAAGGTACAAAGTTCAACACCTCATGGGTGCAAACAATCTCTTGGGGCCACACTCCCTGGTGAAAAGCTAGCAATTTAACTAGTTTCGTATAGGGAAACTTCTGAGGGTGTAGTGTATGGGACGGGGTTTACTTTGCAAGGGTGGGTTCGAAGGGCCCTGCCTTGAAGAGGTTTTCCGACAAAAAAAAAAAAAAAAAATTATTTGACAAGATTGCCGAAGACAACAAGATGAACAAGCTGATGTCGTGACTGATGACATGCTACAAAGAAAAAAAAAATGGAAATTAAAAACTTGGAAAAAGTCCACATACTCCCTCAAACTATTACCCAATTGACAATGTCTCCCCAAACTTTCAATTGCGACAATGTCCTTACTAAACTACCAAACATTTGACAATATCCCCTCTAAGACTAGAAAAAAGACGAGATTTTTTTTATTTTTTTTTTAATTTTCACACCCTGAATTTTTGTTTTTATTTTTTTTAAAAAAATTGTTTTATTTTTTATTTATTTTATTTTATTAAGGGTATTTTCATCATTGGGAGGACATTGTCAATTGAGTGGTAGTTTGAGGGGGGTATGTGGACTTTCCCCTAAAAACTTTGTTCACTCCAGAAAACTAGAAATGCCAGGCGAATTTCAAACTTGGGAAAGGAAAAGCCTAGCAGATTTTTTGTTTTTTCTCCAAATTGATACGTATCACAGATAGAACAATCTAGGTGTACTGAAAATATTAAGAGTAGCAATTCAGTTTGTGTATCGAGTTAAAGTCATGTCGAAGCATGGATATAAGATTATATAGGTCAATCTTAACCTAACCTATTTAATTAAATTGGTCAAACCGACCCTTTAATTAAAGGAGGGTCAGACCCCTCAACCCTAACCTACTAATTTTATGTTGAGTTCATAGGTCGTATCAAAACATTTCAACTCTAAATGTCAAGTTCAGGTCTTATCAAGCATAGATATAAGATTATATAGGTCAACTCTAATATAATTCATTTAATTAAATGAGTCAAACTCATCAACCCTACCCAACTAATTTCGAGCAAGATTTGCAAATCTTGTCAAAAATTGCCAACCCTAGAAAATATACAACTGCTCCCTCGGCTCGGCTCGGGAAGATGAGCAGCCAACTACTTTTTAAATTTTGTAATCTGAAGAGCGTATGGGCGATCAAAAAGTTTCCTGCAAAACTTATGCAACACCCCTATTGAAGAAAGTAAGAAACCAAAAAAAATATAAATTTGAGAGCTTAATGGTGCTATTAAAATTACCAAAGAGGATGTCATCTAAGTTTAGTCATGATATGGGTGGACAGGGATCTAATAAAACAGCCAAACACTGCACTTATCCTGTACCAGAATAACAATTTATAGATGCAAGAAAAAAATCCTACAGCAATGAAATGGTTGATTGAGTATAAGGGTGAAATG
The DNA here is from genome assembly GCF_901000735.1 of Corylus avellana. NCBI lineage: Eukaryota > Viridiplantae > Streptophyta > Magnoliopsida > Fagales > Betulaceae > Corylus > Corylus avellana. The sequence continues at coordinate 11,201,654 of NC_081548.1, read as the reverse complement.
AAAACTACCACCGATCATAACATGATAACTAAGAAACAAAATTAATTTAGCAAAAAGACACTTGTTTTATTGTGGGCTTTCCAAACCTTTCCCACCCTCTATTCATGCTTCTTTCCCTTCTCTCTTTTATTTATTTATTTTATGAGTAGTTGAGACATCATTAAAACCGTAAGGCACCTTAGGTACATAAGAAGTATACATGAAAAAACACTTAATTAGAACGAGAAAAAATAACAAGAAAATCATGATAACTAATAATTAGAAAAAACAAAAGTCGTCGTCCAAAGATACAGAGTAAAAACAAATAACAACTTAATTTCCTCAAAGTCCTTTCACAATCCTCAAAACTTTTGTCATTCATTTCTCTCCATAGACACCACGAAAGGCACAAAGGCACCATCTTCCACACAGCAGCATTCCGAGCACTACCAGCAATCCACCAACTCACATATAAGTCAACTACACGTCTAAGCATAACCCAAGATAATCCAAATCAACGAAGAAAACATTCAGTAAGGCAATGGAGAAGAAGATAGTCTATGGACTCCCCATTCCTTTTACACATATAGCACCTATCAACCACGATGACATCTTGTTTGCTCATATTGTCCATGGTAAGGATCTTTCCTAAGGCCACCAACCTAGCAAAAACAGCTGCCAAACACACTTCTATGGGAAGTGAAAGCCATCATTGCGAGCCAAGACATTGTAGGACCTAACAACGAACAAGCCTCTTTTGGAGGGGACCCACCAAAGCTTGTCTTCACCTTCCCGTCTCACTCTAACTTATTACGACACCCTAAAGAACAAGGCAAAGACATCCACCTCCTAGTCATAAACTACTCTAGTAAAGCTTACATTCCATTGAGTGGAGCCATCCAAAAGCTCCATGTGAGTAGCAACAGAAGCATCCTTCACACAAGCAATGGCAAATAATGCTTCCTTAAAGGCCAAATTGCCACACCACAGATCATACAAAAAACTAACCTTTGAGTCATCTCCCACCTCAAATATGGTATGCCTAGAGAATTTCCCCCAACACTACCTAATATTCTTCCATAAACCTACCTCATACGCCCCAAGAGGCTCATTAGAACACCACGCACCCCACAAACTACCAAATTTAGAGTTCACTGCAACTTTTCACTAAGCCTCCCTCTTATGAGCAAAGCACTAAAGTCATTTCCCTAAGAGAGCTCGATAAAACATTAGCAAGTTCCGGACTGCCAACTTCCTATAGAGATCAGAGAACAAACCTTAGACTAGTTTACCAAGTGATAATTGAACTCTTCGCCAAGCCCACCCCATAATAAATCATGTTGAAGCTTCTCAATATGGTTTGTTACACCTAGGGCTGTTAAGAGAGTAAGCCGCTCGCTCGGGCTCGGCTCGCATAAGCTCGGCTCGTGCTCGACTCGAATATTAAATGAAGTGCTTCATGAACACGAATCCTGGCTTGAATATTAAACGAAGCTAGCTCGGCTCGACTCGGCTAAGCTCGTGAGTAGCTCGTATAAGACTCGAATTGGTAGTTATTCACATAATTCCTCATATTAATATTAAAAATTGATGATTTTTTTTTTTTCTAATAGCATCTTTTTATTATAAAATGATGCATATCCTCTCTTCGAAACCAAATGCCTTACTATATTGACTCGGGCTCCATACTCGGATAGATAGACTAAGCAAATGCTCATATGCAAGCTGGCTTCTTGAGCAGTTTAGGAGTACTTGAAGTTTAAATTTATAATAAATTAATAAATTAAATTAAATATAAGAGACAGCTCGTGAATTGACTCGGCTCGAGCTCGAGTAAAATTTAAACAGGCCGAGCCCAAACAAGAGAAGCTCGCTCAAGCTTAGCTCGTTTACACCCCTAGACTTACACCCAAAGAGAGATGAAAGAGGGACATAAAGTACGTAAGTAAATTGGAAGGTACTCTTAATAAGGGTAACCCTACCACATGAATACATCATTTTTCAACCAGCCAATCGACGCTCTATCTTCTCAATAATGTCGTTCCAAATAGACTTGGCCTTGTAGAAGGCCCCCACCAAAAGACCAAGATACTTCAAAGGCAAAGGGGAAACCCCACAACCCATATTACCTGCCAATCCATCCACATCATCAACATCATCACCCACATGAACCAATTCTAACTTAGCCAAGTTAACTTTCAAGCCCTAGACAACTTCAAAGAATAAAAACAAGCACCACAAATGATGTAGATGATCTGGGTCAGCCTCACTAGAAACCAAAGTATCATCTGCAAACAAAAGGTGGGAGATATCAATCCATGTCCCCACAAAGAAACTAGTTAACAATCCCCCACTCACTATAGCAAAAATCGTCCTACCCAACACGTCCATCACAATGACAAACAACAAAGGGGATAGAAGGCCCCCTTGTCTCAAACCACAGGAGCTAATAAAAAAATCGATGGGAGTACCATTTACCAAAACTAAGAACCGTGAAAACAAAATGAGCTATCCAAGAGCACCACTTCCCCCTAAAACCACACCTCAGCATGTACAACAAAAAAATCCCAATTAACATGATCATAGGCTTTTTCAAAGTCCAACTTGTACAGTAGACCTAGCTTCCTTGGTAATAAGAACAGAATCAAGGATCTACCTTGTAACGACCCAAGAAAAAACGTTAGACATATTTACCCTATCACCTCAAAAGAACTAGTCAATTTGAAGCTTCTCTAGAATTCATTATAAATCCCAGTTTTACCTAGTAACTAGGCAATGTGAGACTTAGCACCCATCACTATCTTTATAAACCACACATACTCTATGTGGGCTTTTTTCTAATCTTTCCAATATGAGACCAGGGTGTTACAAAACTCCCCCTCTTAAATTTCTGATGTCCTCGTCAAGCCCACATCATGCAGTGCTCTAGTACCACATAACTTGGCGTTACTAGGTGGCTCTGATACCATTTGTAACAACCCAGAGAAAAGCGTTAGCCATATCTGCGTTATCACCCTAAAAGTACTAGTCAATTTGGAGCTTCCCTAGTATTTATTATAAAGCCCAATTTCACCTAGTAACTAGGCAATGTGGGCTTGGCACACATGGCTATTTTTATAAACCATCCACACTATGTGGGCTTTTTCTTATCTTCCCAATATGGAACCGGGGTGTTACATACCTACCCCGGATGAAAACATCCTACAACTTAGAGATAATCTTCTCCAACACCATCTTCAACCTATTTGCTAAAATCTTAGCAATAGTTTTGTAAATGCCACTCACAAGGCTAATTGGGAGGAAGTCTTTAGTATTAGCCGCCCTTGGAACCTTCGAAATGAAGGCAATGAATGTCTCGCATTAACGCTCTTTTCATACTTACTTCTAGCATGGAAGTCACAAAAGACCGTCATAATGTTTCTTTAAACACAACCCAACAAACTTGCAAGAATGCCATAGAGTAACCAACAGCTCCCGAGACTTTGTCACCATTCATTGCTTTCACTACCTTCAACACTTCCCTTTCCTCAAACTCTCTAACAAAATAGCCTCGGCCCCACCAATAGAATTAAAGGAATGGTCATCCAACAAAGGCCACCAGCTAAATTGCTCAGTATACAACTTTTTATAAAACTGGACAATTTGTTCACTGATCTCCACCTAATTAGTAGAAATTGTACCATCAATCAACAAAGAGTCAATGGAGTTCCCACTCTTGTTGAAGTTGGCCACTTTGTGGGAAAACTTCATGCATTTGTCCTCATCCCTTAATCACAAAGTCCTAGATTTCTGCCTCCAACTCATCTCCTCCATGAGAATGGATCTCTCTAACTCACTTGAAGCTTCTGCCTTCTTCATTCTCTCCTTGTTGCCTAATGCTCTCTTCTTCAATGGTATCAAAAGCACATAACTCTTCCCAGAGGGTCTTTTTCCTTCTCCCTACATCATCAAACACCTCCTCATTTCATTTCTTTAAATCAAATTCCAAAGCATTGTGCTTGCTAGCCATAATGAAGCTTGGGGAGCCTAGGAAGCGATGAGTCCCACCATTCTATCCACAAAACCCCTCAGACTTTAACCACATGTTTTCAAATTTGAAGTACCTACTTCCCTATGAAAGTAACCACAATCAAGGAGAATCGGCAAATGATCCGAGCATAGCCTAGGAAGCCTTCTTTGGGACAAAGCTAGAAACTGAGAGAGACTCCTGATTATTCGACCAAGTATAAATACCACCAATGAGAGGAGGTCCATCAAGCCCTAATCAAAAATGAAGTTAGAAAACTCCATCATAGCTGGGTATAAGCAAGCTACTCCCGATTTCTCATTGGGGAACCAGGTGACGTTAAAATCACCCCCAATGCACCAAGGAAAGTTCAACCAAATGAGCAAGCCAACCAACTTATCCCAAAGAAGCCTCTTATCTCTGTCAGAATTAGGGCCATAGATACCCATAAAGGTAAGATGACCTTCAATGTTTTTGAAGGAAAAAACTATGGTGAACTCCCCCACACACGTTGATCTTTTCCACCACCCTCCTATCCCACATAATCACCCCTTTGAATCCAAACAACACCAATCCACGTGATGGAAACCCCATTAACTACACACTACACTACGAGACATGGCCTCCAACATAGTTTCTTTGTGCAAGTTTCTCATCACCCATAGGCATTTGTCCCCCTCATTTAACCCTCTCACATTCCAAGATAAGATTTTAGGCTTCATTAAACACTGAATAACCCCTCTCCTTTCCACTTGCACAACTAGAAGTCTCAGATTTAAAATCATAACTAATAGAGCATTACAACCTTTTTAACTCCCAATTGCCTTTGCTACCAAGGTTAGAAATGGAACACGACATTTTTTGAAGACAACCCACTTCAATAACTATCAAAATCGATATAAACTGCTCCTCAAAGCCCACACACAATACCCCACAACACGATAGATTTCCTTTACTCTTTGAAAACCCACTCAAAATACTTGAACCTGAGACGACCTTATTTCCCCCACAACAACAGGGGAATAGGAGCTTAGGGGAGTGCACAACGAGGCTTCCACCCAATTGAAAAGATCCACCACCCAGCAAGGATCTGAGTCAAGCACAACCTAACTATTCCTTACAACATTGCCCAATTCCATCCCAATCAAAGTAGGTAGAGGATCCACCCCCTTATCACCACGAGAAGAGTCTAGCTTGTGTGGCAATGGGACAGTCAGAGTTGTAGGTGAGTTTTGGGAAGGACCACCGGCAAGAAGATTAGGTAGCACCAGAGGCTTCAAAATCATACCCACAACTCCAAAACTAGACATAGCCACCTAATTCTTGACAAGGCTTGGAACACGGGGAAGAGACAGCTGCAAACGAGGACTAGAAAGGACCATTGGCGAAGTCTGGCTTCCTCACCAATGCAAACACCTCCTCCTTGGCGAGGAATTGGTCATGGTGAGAAGGACCACTGGCGAAAACAGGCCTGCACCACTTAGCAACGAGATAGTCTTGGTCCAAGTCCAATCACTCTAAACAACAAGCCACATCCTTAAAAATGCACTTCAACATCTCTTTAAGGGAGCACATATTGAGACTTTCACCATAACTGCTTCTATCCATCATTGGGCAACCTTCACTGACTAAAAACCTAGGACTACCACTAGACCCAAACACTCCTTACTGCCCAATGCCCTCTTCCCCTCGAGGCAAAGGTTTGGATTCCAACACCTCTATGTACGGTCTTCCCCCCCGGAACACAGCATCAACTCCATCTGATTCTTGTCCACACTCAACAACGAGCGGCCAATAGGAGGAAATTTACAACCAAGCGGAGCTCCACCAAAGAATTTCCCTCCACAACCTAAAACGCTTTGGATTCAATTAAGCACCATCTAAGCTACCCCATTGCTCAAGAGACCAAAGCAACACAAAACTTTAGCTCAACAGACACACCATCATGGTCCAATAGAACCTTGTCTAGGCCCACATACTCTGGATTGGTGAAAACCATCAGAATACCTTCTTAAAAAGCATGCCCCCTCCTCATTCCCCCTTTCCCCAAAAAAAAGGGAAAAAACATCAATCCCTAAGGGACACTTATCGTATAAGGACACAATCTCAATTTTACCAAAAATTAGGTCCAATGGATGTTCTTCACTAACCACAAGGATATAGGGGCTCCATATTTCATATTTGATGCCATTAACGGAGTGATGGGCACATGCTTCGCAATACTGAATCATATGGAATTAGCACGATCCACGATCATATTCTTGGTGGGAATCATCAACTTTATAATGTTTTGATAACAACTCATGCTTTTTCAATGATCTTTTTTAATGATTACAACCGTGATAGGTGGATCTGGTGAATGCAAGTACAATTTCATGGTAAAAGGAGACACTTCAAGCAAAAGAACTGAAAACTGGTCATGTTCAATACCTCACAACTCCATTAAAAGGTTGGTGTCTTCAAGTGGAAAAGCTCGTTTGTGTAAAGATGGATCAACATGCCTTTTGTGTATGGTGATCAACAATCAATACATACCATGCACATTAAAGTGTAACTAGTCGTCAAATTCCAGGAAGAGGTATCCTATTGCCTCCTTAAGCCAGCCTATGTAATCAAATGGAAGGGCTACAAATAATTGGATAATTAGTTGGAATTTTTGGACTTCAACTCCACTGGAGGTTTGTCCAGAAGTACACAAGCATGCTAGATAAGCAATAACTTTAAGATCTAATATCTGGATGTAGAGAAGCAAGCACTAAAAGATATGATATCTAGACGTCAGGCTTTAAGCAGAAGGAAGATGACATTGACAGTCAAACATGATTTCTAGAGGAAAACATATTTGGAATGGAAGAGATCTTCAGCACAATCAACCCACAAAACCATAGTGGTTTTTCTTTCTTTCTTTTTTTATGATGAATTTTGTTAAGATTTAAACCTTAGACCTACCACAACCCCAACCCCATCCCTCACCACTTGAGCCAAAGCCCAAGTAGCACCAGAGCAGTAATTTGCACATCTCAAAAACCACATGTAGACCTCAAATTTGCATACAAATCTGTTGTGAAAGGCAGCCAAAGTGAATCCGAGCTCTATATGGGATACACGAGCAAAGCATAAGCATCTCATTAAATAATTTCCCAAAAGAAGGTTCCACTGATAGGGAACACATGTCAAAATTCTACCATCCAAAACCTCAATTTGAGTTAAATTGCAGAATGACTTCAAGGCTATTCCTTTGATACATCTAAAATTCAGAAGTGTATGCCAAAATAAGTTTTAATAGAATAATATACTTCTGTTACCATAAGCCCTATGAGGCCACTATTGGCTATTCAGGTCCTATGTTCACCCAAATAGTAAAGGTATCTGAATCTTACTGACCTCATATTGGCCAATGAGGGAAAACAATCAACAACAGAATATATGGAACTTACTTTGTCTCTCAGCTGTAGTTTCCTTTCCGCTCTTTCTGCTGCACTAACCGCTTCCCGCTCGGCTGCAGTTATATGATATAAGTAGAGACATCATGACAGGATTATAGAAGATGAAGATTAAAGTAAGACATAAAATCAGAATAATTCGTATCTGATATACATGCATATAAATAAAAATAAAATAAATGAAATAAAATAAGTGATACAGGAGAAAATTGCTAAAAATATCATAACTAGGAAGAAGACCCAAAAGTTGCACCCCGTTTTCCTCCACAAAGAGCAACTAGAGTATTAGCTTTAGAATAAAAGAATCCAAAAAGGACGCTGAGATCATAATTGTACCTTTCAAATCAGGTTTCCTTTCCACTTTTGTCCTGTTCAACCTATTCACTACCTCATTAATCCGCTTCTCCACTCTCACAGTCCGCACCTATATGCAGCATCAAATCAAAGAAAGATCTATTTCTCATACATGCACAACCAAAAAGATTAAAAAAAAAAAAAAAATCCACAAAGAAAACTAGCATCCCAGATAACATTATGCACATGCTACAAAAAAGGGGGAGCCCACCATTTTTGGATTGTGAAAACCAACTTGACCAACATCCATGGAAGCAGTTTTCTTCAAATTGGACCAGGGAGTGTAAACAACATCAATATTGTTGACCTTGTTGCCTGCCATATAATCAGGAAAAAGTAACTCATCTATAACACCACAAAACTGAAACTCAAATTGGAAGAATGATTGATAGCCATCTTTAGTGTTAGCTAATCTTATATAATAAAACTCAAATTGGAAGAATGATTGCTAGCCATCTATAGTGTTAGCTAATCTTAAGAGTATATATGTCTGCATTTGTCTGGTATAGGATCTTATTACATGTGTGTGAACTTTTTATTTCTATACACAAAAGGTCATCAAGTATCAAAATACCCACTTCATAGTTATGAGGTAATCAGTCAATTCTTCGACAACATATAATAAAAGTACACACACAATTAAATGAACTGTTTTATAAAAAGAGGATGAATCTGAATCTGGTTTAGATTTTGCCTTGGATGGAATTTGCTTTGACAAGCTGAGCACAATCCTCCAGTAACCCTTCACTTATACCATCAATAGTCTGACCTCTGTGCAGTCTCACATAAACATGGGCTGAAGACATTTTATCCACATGGAACCTGCAACAAACAAACCCCTGCTAAGAAAAAGGTTCATAAGCTGAAAATGCAATAACCCTACTAACTTATAAACCAGGTAAAGCTCAGACAAGATTTAGAAAACCTAATTATGCACGTCTGTCAAAAACATAACCAAAACTGTTTACTGTGCGGACATGACCTAAACGAAACAAACACGCACGTACATGTTGAACTCTTCATTCTTCTTCATTTTCCCCAATTTGTTAAAACAAAAATTACCCATTTCAGTTACATAAATCGAAATCAAAATAAAACATATGAAAAAAAATAATTGGGGAAAATAAGAAATAGAAATATGTGGGGAAGGGTACCAAATGTCTTCGGGGAAGCCGTATTTGATGAGCTCCTCGTTCTCGAACTTGTCGAGGCCCATGAAGATGGTGTAATCGCCGATCTCTGAGCGGGCTTTGAAGTAGAACACCATGGTTGGGTTGCCTTCTCGTTTTGCCCTATTCCGGAGTGTGGGGGAGACAGAGTAGCGAATTAGGGCTTCACGAGATTTTATTGAGAGAGAGAGAGAGAGACGTCAGAACTTGTTCAGGTTTAGAGATGTGGTCTGTTTGACGAGACTAGAGGACGTCCACGCGGAATAATGTAAAAGCCAAACTGGCGTAGACTTTGAACTAAAAACGCTGGTTGGGATTGCGTTTTCTTTACGCGTTCACTTTTTCAGATTCTCTTTTTCTGATTTTACAGCATCTCCCGTGATTTTAAAAAGGAAAAAGATTGTTAAAAAAAAAAAAAAAAAAGGAAAAAGATATTATAACGCGCCAACTGTAAATTTTTTAAGTTTTTATTTTTAGTCAATTGAAAATGTAAAAAAATTTCTAAAAAAAATTTCTATCGTTAGATTTTTTCTAACTCCGTTAGTCTCAACTAAACCCATTCTTTTTCTAATCCACCAGAAACATTACTCGAAGACTTCTTGAGCTCGAATTACCTAGAACGAGTTTTTTTCGTACTTTATGGCTTTGTTTAGAATAGTACTATAGTAAATTTGATTGATATGAAATAAAAAAGTAAGAATATTTTATATAAAAAAAGTGAAAAAAATTTGTTTTGCAGTATTTTTTTTTATTTAAATAGTAATAGAAAGTGATTGATGCGATATAAAAAGTAAGAATGTTGGGGTTAATTTTGAGAAGAATTTTTTGAGCTTTTTGGTCCAGTCTGGTCTGGCCCTTTGCCAAACACAGCCTATCGGAACGAAAGTTATCGAACCTCCTATGCCAATTAGACACGCCAAATCCCAAAGAATTCGCCAACTGACAGGCAATCTTTTCCCTTTACCCCTAATGCAAAGCCACATCAATTTATTTGCAGCCAACACCAACAAAACCCAGAAATTAAACCTTGAATTCCCATTCTAATTATAATTCTACCAAGAACAGCAAATCAAAATAGTCCAAAAACCCTAAAGAAAATCACAAGAATTACACACCAAGAACAGCAAATCTCGCCCAGCTCTCCCTCTCTCTCCCTCTCTCTCTCTCTGTCTCGTATTTATCGGGAACCAAAAAGGAAAGGAAAGAGGGATGAGAGAAACAATTCTTGTCACAAGTCACCCGGGATGGCCGGAAAGCCACCCTAACCCCTAGGGTGGCCGCAAGCCAACCCATAGAGGTTGGGGGTGACTTTCCGGCCATCCCTTCAAAAAAAAAATTTAAAATTTAATTTTTAAATTAAATTAATAAAAAATTAATATATTGAGGTGGCAAAACAGTGTGTTTAGTTAGGATTGATGGTATTAGGAAAAATCTAATGATATGGATTTTTTTTTTTGCATTTTCGATTGACCAAGGGAGTAAAAATTCGAAAAAAAAAATTATAATTTTGGCACGTTGACTTATGAATTTATAATATATTTACCCTTTTAAAAAACATGTAATTTTTTTTAAAAAAATTTTATAGCAAACTTTTTTTTATAGAAAATGGTTATTGTGAACTTTTAATTTTTTTTTTAATGATTTAATTTCGTACTTTTAACTTGGATGTCCAACATTTTATCTTTTTTGTTCTTTAAAATATTGTGCATAATAAAAAGTGATGATTCAAAATGTAAAAACCTATCGAACAAAAGCTCAAGCTCAATTAGGGGTGGGCAGATTAATCGGTTACCGATTACCGGCCATCTACCGGTTTCGACCGAACCAATATTAACTATAACCGTTTAACTGATATTCTTATCGGTTAAAAATTTTATACCGAAATTCTTATCGGTTAAAAATTTTATACCGAAATTCTTATCGGTCTGGTCCGATCCGGTTAACCATTTGTTATCGGTTAACCGTTTTAACCGATAAGAACCGGTATGGGGGAAGGCTATTAACAAAGTTAGTCTAGTTCAGTTGGTAGGGCACTAAAGCACAAGGCTCTTAACCTTGTGGTTGTGGGTTCATGCTACTACGATGGCCATTTTTTTCGCTCACACACTTAGTCATTTCTTTTATTTTCCCAATTCCCACGCCACATATTTCTTTTCTATTCTTTCTCTTTTTTTTTTCTCTGCTCCTCCCACGCAGGCACACAACTATCTTTCACTGCTCACACACTTAGTCATTTCTTTTCTTTTCTTTCCCCAATTCCCATGCCACATATTTCTTTTCTATTCTTTCTTCTTCTTTTTTTCTCCTCCTCCCACGCAGGCACGCAACTATCTTTCACTTTCAGACTCTTTCTAGTTTCTTCCTCATTTTTTTTTTCTTTCTTTTCCAGTTTTCCTTCTCACCATTGCAGGAGAATTGGTTTCTTCCCCATTTTTTTTTTCTCTTTCCAGTTCTCGCAACATCTGCTCTCACAGTCACAGACCTCTTTTTTAGCATCAAAGATTCAATTCAGGTAAGAGTTTTTGCCTTTTGGTTCTTGGAGGTTAGAGAAGTAGAGAAAACTGAAGAAGGTGAGATTTAGAACCGGTTAACCGATTAACCGGTTTAACCGAACCGTTTAACCGTGTACCGTTATAATCGATTATTCCGATTAAAATCCTTATTGGCCTAGTATCGATTAAGAAATCGTTTAACTGAAAATTATCGGTTAATAACCCGGTAAGAGCCAAAACCAGACCGTTTTGACCGATACCCACCCCCAAGCTCAACATTTTCTTTCTTTATTTTTTTGTACCTGTTACACATAAACCCAGTGCCCGAAGCCCACAGGTCATCCCAAGCCCATGGGTCAAGGGCCCATGAGCCCAAGAGAGCCCGATACATCCCAATGGGCTCACCAAAGGCGCCCGATGCAAAGCAATGAATACGGCGTCGTCCTATACGCTCTTGGATAACCAGAATCCAAGCATGGGATCACTGTGAACCTTCCGCACTTAACATTCGGATACACAGGCAATCCGAGCCTAGCAGGATCGTTGGGATGGTTATGATCTTATTCTTAAAACCGCCTCGCAGGTACAAGCAATCCTCAGATCAACGTACGTAACGGCCTCTTACCAATAATAAAGAGAAGGAACGCAAGCATTAACCCTTCCTACCGTTATGACCAGATCTCAGATCTTCTGCCCGGCCCTTATAACCACCTCCGCATGCTCAACTATAAAAGGCCTCACTCCGAAGGTACGAGGGACCAAGAATTCGCATACTAAACTAATGCACAAACTGACTTAAGCATTGAGGAGGAACCGCCGGCCAACACCTGGCGTATTCTCTTAACGTGTGCTTTACTTTTGCAGATTTACTAAAAGAGTCACAAAAAGGCGAACCACGAGAGGAGTAGCTTGATGACTTGGGCCCCCTTTGATTCACTGTGCCGGAAACTGCTTCAACAGTTTGGCGCCGTCTGTGGGAACAACTGTTCGTTCTTACAAAAACAAATATCCCCAGCAATGGTAAATACATGGTCAAGAAGCCGACCTCTCACCGAAGAACCACTGGCGCAAGATAATCAAAGGCCCCCACCGGCACATCAGAATGCCGGCGACAAAGAGCGCATTGCTTCACTAGAAGCACAAATGGCGCTCCTGATCTAGCAGAATGAGGAGCTGTGGCTCCAATTTCCATCTCTATCCCAAGTCAATCAGGCTGAATAGTTAAATGGACTAAGAAACCATGATCATCACTTTGATGACCAGAACCTCCACTCTGACAATCATAGCCACAAAGGCGAGAGTCGTCCTCCCCCATGCAGCCATACTCGCAAAGGTGAAAACTCCCGCAAAATGGCGAAACAGCTACCAATCATGGCTCCGCAAGGGGAGGTAGACAAAGCATTGGTAGTGCTTAAAACTAAGATGGAAGCCATGGAGAAGAAAGAAAAGTACAAGACTGCAGTGGTGAGCAAGCTCTTCGCTGGAACGGAGACACCCTTCACCAAGTAGGTGATCGATCATCCACTCCCCCACAAATTCAAAACACCGCAAATTCTGAGCTACAGTGGAGTTGGAAATCCAACCGAGCATCTGGAGAACTATCGGATGCATCTAACGCTGCATGCCATTCCCAATGAGATAGCATGCAGAGCCTTACCGACTACACTCTCGGGAAACGCCAGGGAATGGTTCCGAAGTTTGGCCCCCAATTCCGTGGCTAACTTCGAGGACCTAGCTCGGATTTTTCTCACCCATTTTCTGGGTTCTAGAGAAAGGAAGAAACCATCCGGGTACGTATTGACGCTCCACCAACGAGAAGGGGAGAGCTTAAGCAATTTATGATTCGGTTTAACACCGAAAAACTGAACGTGGAAGATTCTACGGACGGTGTAATCTTCTCTGCCGTCTATAACAGAATCTTGCCCGACTAGCCCGTGGCAAGGAAGATTGCGAGAAAGCAACCAAACACCCTCCAGGAGCTACTGGACAAAGTAGAGGAGTTTATTAATGAAGAAGAGACCTTGAAGGCAATGAGATCAGCCCGGAAGACTCCTAAGAAGCTGGAGGAAAAGAAGAGGAAAGATCTACCGGGGTTCGATGCCCCAAAGCATTTCAAGAAGAAGTTTAGAAAATCATAACTTCACTTCACTCAACGCCAACATTTCCAAGGTCCTGATGGAAATTAAAAAGGATCCGGAATACCGAAGACCTCCCGGGGCCCCGCAGAATCATACCTCAGATCGATATTGCGAGTTCCACGAGGTTAACGGGCGATATTGCGAGTTCCACGAGGTTAACGGGCACTACACAGAGGGTTGCATCGCCTTGCGGCACCTCATTGAAAAGTTTATCCAAAATGGTAAACTTGTGCGATTCTTGGGAGAGCAACAGAGAGCGGCCCCACCTCGGGAGAACTACGTCCGAGAAATATAGTATCATCCTCATAGGAATCAACATCCGCAAGAACGGCATCGAAGTAGGAGCTCTAACTGTCGGAACCAGGATAGGTATCCTCTGGAAGAAAGAATAAGACGAGAAGAGCACTGAGGAAGGCCAGCGCGCCCAACCCGTGAGCCCCAACATCAAGCTAACCTCCCAAAAATCCGCACCATAATTGGAGGATTCACCGGGGGAGGAGAATCAGGAAAAGTGAGCGATGTGTGCCAAATATTGCTTATTTGGACCCCTTAATTTACTTGTGTTAATCCTTTAGCTGTGTTATTATCTAATGTTCTGTGTTAATTTTGTGTTTTTAGTATTTTGTAGGTCGTTGAATAAAAACTACTTTTCGGAAGAAAACATACTTTGAGAAAACCTAGATGATGTGGTTAAGTTTAACTAAATCCAAGAAATGGTTAAATCGGATTAAAGTTTAGATTGGATAAAATTTCGGATTAGATTCAAATTCAGATTATGCACATGTCTCAGTATTTTGACCATAAATTTTCGCTCATATATCGGATTGAGGTGATTCAAGCGGCATTGGAAAGCTATCTCAAACTACTACAACTCATTGTGAATTATGATTTTCCTAATTCGGATGTTTACTATTCCAAAATCATCTTACAATAAAAGGATACAAACTTGGACGAATTTTATCCGATTTCAACTTTTAAAACCCTAAGTTTTAGGTCTATAAATAGGGAATTATCAGATTAGTTGAGGGGGCTACGAATTTCAAGATTGCAGAGGAGAAAGAAGAGAGTTTAAGGTTTTCCTAGCTTTTGGATCTCAACTTTGTGATTCTTATTTGTAAGTACTCAATTTTACATTATGAATTCAATCAATCTTGTTTTGTCTTTCAATAACGTGAGAGGCTAAATCTTCAACTAAGGTTGAAGATGAAGCCTCACTTATGATTAGCAACTTTGTTTGATGTATGTAATATTTCCCAATTTAATGGTTTAATTGCTTTCTTGTTTTACTTCTAATCAATTGGATTGAATAATTCTTGGATATCTTTTGTGATTCAAGGATACACTTGATTATTTAAGATTATTCAATACAATTGATTGCTTGGTTTTCTTTGTTAAAAATTGCATTTTCCTTGTGATTTATTCTCTGGATACAATTGATGTTTTGATAAAGATTGGATGTTTTCTTGTGATTTACGGATACAGTTAATGATTTGATCGAATATTATATTTCTTTTGTGATTTGGGTTATGAATGGATACATGAGATCTTTTGATTAATTCTTTGAAGCAATAGTAAAACAAACTTAAGATTCATATATAAGAACTTTGGGGAATATTATAGATCATGAAATTATGTTGTTATGAATTTGTGAGTGCGGATTCCGAAACCTTAGTGCTTCGTCATAAGATTTCAATTACTTTAAATTGTTTATGTTTTTACGTTTTCATTAAAACAAAAAATTCGCTCAAAAAATTTGGAACTAGATTAGGGTTTAATTAATTTAGATTTAAAATTGTTTTCAAGATTACAATTCCCTGTGGGTTCGACCTCGGACTTGTAATCCATTAACTACAATTGATTCGTGCACTTGCCAGTTAAATAAATTTGCACAACAAGTTTTTGGCGTCATTGCCAGAGAATTGTTTATTTTTTGAAACCAATTTATTTCTAGATTAGTTTTATTCTTCTACTAGTTATAATTAGGATTTTATTTTTTCTGCAATTTGTTTTGTTTTATTCTTATTACTAATAAAAAAAAAAAGATTTTTTTGTTTTGTTTTGTTTTGTTTTTGTGTTACAGCCCTGCTACGATTGAGCGCACTTGTGGCCAAGACAATAACAACAACAGTTAAGTAGATTTTAGCCAAAATCTTTTGGTCCTTTTTCGTGAGTTTTTAGTTTCTGTTCAAATTAATTTCTGCTTGCAATTGTGTTTAGTTAGTTTAATATAATTTAATTTAGATCAATTCATTTTAGTTTTAGTTTGTTAGTTTGCTAGTTCCTATTTGCATGTTCGGACGTAGATCTTTAAATCTGGAGTTAAACACTTTTGATCCTGAAATTGAAAGAACGATGAGAGAGAATCTAAGACAGCCACCAAACTCACCCACAAATTCTCAAAGTTTTGAGTTTGATTCGGAAAAGTCTATTAAGATGGGAGAACGAAATCAACCTAGATCCCTTAGGGAGCTGTTCGTACCCAAGATTACCAACACACCGTCGTGTATAGTGTTGCCAGCTACTCGCTTTGAGCTGAAGCTGAGTACAATAAGTCACCTTCCTGCGTTTAGAGGATTAGAGAATGAGGATCCATATGTTCATGTGAGGATTTTTTTGGAAATATGCGATATTGTTAATACGCAGAATGCCCCAGTAGAAGCGGTGCGTCTTCGGTTATTCCCTCTGTCCCTACATGATAGGGCGAAATCCTAGCTACTCAACAATAGACCTGGATGGATGGCTATACCAGTATTGTACTCATTTGTTATTGATTGATTAATATAGGAGCCTCTTTTATCAAAAAAAAAAAAAACAATAGACCTGGATCTATCACCTCTTGGGATATGCTGCAAAGCAAGTTTTACCACAAGTTCTTCCCAATTTCCAAAATCAATGCCCTCCGTCTACAGATCACAAATTTCAGACAAAAAGAAGGGGAAAGATTCACCGATAGTTGGGAGAAGTTTAAAGAGCTTACTATAAAATGCCCACCCCACGGGTTTGAGAATGAGGTGCTTGTTCAAATTTTCTAGAGGGGACTAACACCAAGTGAGCGAAACTCGCTTGAGACTATAAACCGTAGAGAATTCTTAAGTCTTACTGGGGATGAAGCCTATACAACTTTGGACGAAATGGCTGAACGAGCACAACAATGGGATTTTCTAGACAGTTGGGACAGACAACAACCCGCTCCCAAGACAGCAGGCATCTATGAGGTGAAGAACGATGCCGAATTAAGGGAGAAATTCAAAGCTCTCAAGCGTCAGTTTGATACTATGGTCTTAAACAAATTAGTGAATGCTGCATATACTTACCAAGTTGATGCATGCGGGTTATGTGATAGTCAAACGCACTTCACTCAAAACTGCCCAACTTTGTCTACAGAGTACCAAACTGAGCAAGTCAATGCCTTCAATGAGTATAGAAAACCCACAATTGGACCGTTTTCTGAAACTTACAATCCAGGGTGGTGAAATCACCCCAATTTCTCTTGGAAGCAAAATCAACCATTGAACCAAGGAGGTACCTCCACTCAAACTCAGAATCAGTACCGGCCATCTCACCAAGTTCAACCGCCTGTTTATTAGTCCACCACTCAAGTGCCACATCCCGCACCACAATCATCACTGGAAGACATGATGAAAACATTAATAGAAAAAGTCGACCAGTCCAACTCCCAAGCTATATAAGAGCTCAAGAATTCCAGCTCCCAAGCTATACAAGAGCTAAAAGGTTTCACCAATCAAGCCATACAGGAGCTGAGGAATTCCAACATGGCTAATAGCAGAGACATACAAGAACTTAACCAGGCCATGATCAAGGTAGAAGGACAAGTTGGCCATATAGCAAATCAAGTGAGGGAAAGAGAAAGAAGGAAGTTCCCTAGTCAACCTGTGCCTAACCCAAAAAGGGCAATTTGTGATTGGAAGTTCCTCCGCCTCTACGCATGGTCAGGATCATGTACAAGCCATCACCACTTTGAGGTCAGGCAAACAAGTGGATAATCAAGTGGTCATGCCTGAAGAGGCCATTGAGGTTGCAGAAGAGAAGGAAAACCAGGGCAAGCTTGCGGAAGACACAGGACTAGACATTACCATTCCGATTGCTAAGGGCCCTTCCAAAAAGTATATACCCAAAGCTCCGTATCCATAAAGATTGATAGCGCCAAAGAAGAGCTCGAACTTCGATGATATTTTGGAAGTGTTCAAGCAAGTGCAGATAAACATTCCATTCCTAGATGCCATCCAGCAAGTGCCTTCTTATGCCAAATTTCTGAAGGATTTGGTCACTTTCAAGAGAAAGACGAATGTCCCCAAGAAAGCTTTCCCGACTGAGTAGGTCAGCTCTATCTTGCAATACAAGATGCTTGTAAAGTATAAGGACCCTGGATGTCCTACCATTGCTTGCAAGATTGGTGACAATCGAGTTGAAAAAGCTCTGTTGGATTTGGGGGCTAGTGTAAATCTACTGCCATATTCAGTATATGTTTAGCTGGGATTGGGAGAGTTGAAATCCACTTCAATTACACTTCAGTTGGCCGACAGATCTATGAAGGTTCCAAGGGGAATTATTGAAGACGTGCTGATCAAAGTTGATAAGTTCTACTACCTTGTGGACTTCATCGTCTTAGATACAGAGACGAAAAATGCATAAATTCAAGTTCCAATCATATTCGAGTGTCCCTTTTTCGCTATGGCTAATGCCCTAATCAACTGTAGAACTGGAGTCTTGAAGATATCATTTGGAAACATGACAGTGGAGTTGGACATCTTTGATATTAGCAGGTAGCCATTTGAGTATGAGGAGGTCAGAAGCACATGCTTAATTGAGGAGATAGTAGAGAAAACTGTCAATGAACCAGATATTGAAGACCCCCTAGGAGAATGCCTGATTACACTGGGAAGTGACATGGAACTGGACAATCTATTGGAATAAGCTGACGCCTTGTTAGACTCAACTCCTGAGATAGAGACGGAGATTGCAGAAATTACTTTGACATCATCCCCTGATCCATCTTCATTAGCAACTGAGCCTGTCAAGCGGGAGTTGAAATCTCTACCAAACACCCTAAAGTACAAGTATCTGGATCCTATAGAATCTCTGCCAGTGATCATTGCTGCAGACCCAGATAGTGATCAGGAACATAAGCTGCTAGAAGTTTTGAGAGAGTATAAAGAAGCAATCGGGTGGTCAATAGAAGATATCAAAGGAATCAGCCCTGCAGTAGTGATGCATAAGATTCATCTGGAAGAAAATGTTAAAACTTCTCGCGAGCCACAGAGACGGTTGAATCTGGCCATGCAAGAGGTAGTTCGAGCGGAGGTAATTAAACTTCTGGATGCAGGAATCATATACCCAATCTCTGATAGCAAATGAGCGAGTCCCATTCATATGGTGCTAAAGAAGGCAGAGATTACAGTCATCAAGAACAAGGAAAATGAGTTGGTCCCCACTCGTGTGCAGTCAGGGTGGAGATTATGCATTGACTACAGGAAGTTAAATGTCGTGACAAGAAAAGACCATTTTCCTCTACCGTTCATCAATCAGATGTTGGAGAGATTGGCTGGCCATGAGTACTACTGTTTCCTTGATGGCTACTCCGGCTACAACCAAATTCCATTGGACCCCGAAGATCAAGAAAAGACTACTTTCACTTGTCCTTTCGGTACATTTGCCTATCGCCGTATGCCGTTTGGATTGTGTAATGCACTCGCCACTTTTTAGCGGTGCATGATCAGCATCTTTTCAGATATGGTTGAACGTCACCTGGAGATCTTCATGGATGACTTATCAGTCTTCGGTTCATCATTTGAGGAGTGTCTACATCATCTCACATTGGTGCTGGTATGGTGTAAGGAAAAGAATCTGGTTCCGAATTGGGAAAAATGCCACTTCATGGTAAAACAAGGAATTGTTTTGGGGCATGTAATTTCCCACAAAGGTATCGAGGTTGACAGAGCTAAGGTTGATCTGATCTCTAAACTTTTGCCCCAGCGGACAGTTAAGGAGATTCGGTCATTTCTGGGACATGCTGGGTTCTATAGAAGATTCATCAAGGACTTTAGTAAGATAGCAAGACCTCTATGTAATATACTGGCCAAAGATGTTCCTTTTGATTTCAATGACAAGTGCCAGACAGCCTTTGAGATTCTAAAAATGACCTTAACTTCTACACCAATCATTCAGCCACCTAATTGGGGGGTTCCGTTTGAGATAATGTGCGATGCCTCCGATTATGCTGTGGGAGCCGTTTTGGGTCAGCGAGTAGAGAAGATTATGCATGTCATATACTATGCCAACAAGACTCTGAATGATGCACAACTCAACTACTCCACTACTGAAAAGGAGTTGTTAGCTGTAGTGTTTGCTCTGGATAAGTTTAGATCTTACTTGCTAGGGTCTAAAGTCTTAGTCTACTCGGATCATGCTGCGCTGAAATATCTATTGTCAAAGAAAGATGCTAAATCTCGTCTCATCCGGTGGATTCTGTTGCTACAAGAGTTTGATATTGAAATTCAGGACAAGAAAGGTTTTGAGAATGTGGTAGTTGACCATTTATCCAGGCTGGTTGTGGACTTCAATGAAAATGCTGTGCCGATTGCTGAGACATTCCCTAATGAACAACTTATGCACATCTCTCAAACTCCTACACAATGGTTCGTAGACATAATGAACTACCTTGTTACTGCCTAGATGCCATCACATTGGACCAGGCAAGACAGATCAAAATTCTTGGCTGGGGCGAAGTACTTCTTTTGGGATGATCCTTACCTGTTCAAATACTGCCCAGATCAGATTATAAGGAGATGCATTCCTGAAAATGACCAGCAAAATGTCCTATCTTTTTGCCATGATCATGCATGTGGAGGCCACTTCAGTTCTAAAAAGACCGCGACGAAGATTCTTCAAAGTGGATTCTATTTGACCTCTATTTTTCGTGATGCCCATGCCTACTGTTCAGCCTGTGATAGATGCCAGAAGTTGGGGCGCATTGGAAGAAGGAATATGATGCCGCTAAACCCAATCTTTATTGTGGAGCTGTTTGATGTTCGGGGCATCGATTTCATGGGGCCCTTCCCTAATTCTTATGGGTATCTTTTCATCCTTGTGGCAGTGGATTATGTTTCCAAGTGGGTGGAGGCCATTGCATGCAAGACTAATGATCACATAATCGTGTTGCAATTTTTGAAGGAAAATGTGTTCGCACGTTTTGGGACACCACATGCCATCATCAGTGATGGGGGGAAGCATTTTTGCAACCGATATTTTGAGCAACTCATGAAGAAGTATGGCATTACTCATAAAGTTGCAACTCCCTACCATCCTCAGGCAAGTGGGTAAGTTGAGATATCCAACAGAGAAATCAAGAGGATGTTAGAAAAGACGGTGAACCCGACAAGGAAGGACTGGTTTCTTCGACTCAATGATGCTCTGTGGGCATACCGAACTGCATTCAAAACTCCAATTGGCATGTCTCCCTACCGACTCGTGTATGGCAAGGCTTGTCACCTTCCTGTGGAATTGGAGCACCGGGCTTATTAGGCTATAAAGCAACTAAATTTCAACCTCACCAAGGTTGGTGAGCAAAGGAAGCTACAACTAGGTGAAATAGAAGAATTGAGGAATGATGCCTACAACTGTGCCAAGCTATACAAAGATCAGATGAAGAAGATCCATGACCAAAACATTTTGAGAAGATCGTTTGAAGTTGGTCAGAAAGTCCTCCTTTACAACTCACGTCTGCATTTGTTTCCTGGAAAGCTCAAATCCCGATGGACTGGACCATTCATAATGCGTGCAGTTTCTAATCATGGAGCCATCGAAATCGAGGATCCTAAGAATGGAAGTACTCTCAAGGTCAATGGTCAGCGATTGAAGCCGTTCTTGGAACTGGAAATTTTAGAGAGTGAGGAATTGCCCTTGGAAGATCCTACATCATCTACTTAATCATTAGAGGTGAAAAGTCTGGTTGAAGACTGTAAACTTAGCGCTTATGGGAGGCATCCCTTTTTCTTTGGTATTTTTAGTCATTTTTTGTGTTGTTTCGTTTATGTTCATTTTTGTTTTATTTTTGTGTTTTTAGCATGGGTGTTGTCACGAGTAAGTTTAGGGGTCGTCTCTTTGCTCACTCTGGTTCCTTATACCTCTTGGTATTGTATTTCTGCCTACATTGAGGACAATGTGTGATTCAAGTTTGGGGGTATGGAAAAACATTTTGTCTATTTATTTTTGTGCTTATTTGTTTTGTTTAATAAAATAAATAAATAAATAAAAAATTTGTGCTATGTTGTTGTCAAGTTTGAGTTAAACTATGACTGTGGTTTTCATTTCATTGGATTGCTTAAAGGGTTGAACACATCATAATGTTATTAGGAGTTTGAGTCCTTTGACTTATTTTTGGGTAAAAGAAATTTCACTTGTTTTGAGATAAATTTTTATGAGTACATTAGCATGTTTTCTGTGAGGTATGATGTTTCAGCTTAAGTTTATTCTCTTTGAAATTTATTGGATGACCTATTGATGAATAACCATTGGCTTGCAAGATATATATATTAAAAAAAATAAAAAGAGAAGAAAAAAGAAAAGAAAGATCATGTTGAGTTTTTCACTGAGTAATGGGACCTCCTCCCTCAATAAGCATGGAGTGTTCGCGTCAAAAGGTGTGAAGTTCAGTGTTGATTTATGATATGGCTAATATGAATTCGTAGCCTTTTTTACTTAAGTTAATAAGCCCTTAGGAATGTTTTACATCTAGTGCCCTAAAGTCACCTGGCTTGAGAGTCATTGGCCTAACACTTGTTACATGGGTCAATTAGAAAGCTTAAGGGAGTTAGACATTGCAGAGCCTGTAAAAAAAAAAAAAAAAAAAATCCATATCTTGCCTTGGTTGTTTCATTTGTTAAGGATTCTTATAAATTTTATGGAACTTGCCTTGAGTTTAAGCTGAAAGCTTCATGATTGTATGCTAATTACACTTTACACTTTCAGAACATATGAGGTATAAATTGACCATTTATGAGTGATTTGATTATGGATTTCCTTTTGACTGTGATGATGGTGTTTGTCTTTTTAAGCTTGCTCATAAATAAGAACCGTGGTTTGTGTGAAACTTCTTTCTTGTTAACAACATAGTGCTACAATGTTTGTGGGTATCATTCTTGTTAAGCCCTCACGAGACTTCACTCGTCTATTACGGATGCCTAGGGGTGTAAAAGGCTTGTTGCATATGCTAAATGCAATCGTTTCTCCCACGAAAGAGGATTTATGTTTTGTTTTGTTTTGTTTTCATTTTATTTTTCATTTTGTTTTGCTAAGGGATTAGCAAAAGTTAAGTTTGGGGGTGTTTGATGTGTGCCAAATATTGCATATTTGGACCCCCTTAATTTACTTGTGTTAATCCTTTAGTTGTGTTATTATCTAATGTTCTGTGTTAGTTTTGTGTTTTTAGTATTTTGTAGGTCGTTGAAGAAAAACTACTTTTCGGAAGAAAACATACTTTGAGAAGACCTAGATGATGCGGTTAAGTTTACCTAAATCCAAGAAATGGTTAAATCGGATTAAAGTTCATATTGGATAAAATTTCGGATTGGATTCAAATTCAGATTCTGCACACGTCTCAGTATTTTAACCATAACTTTTCGCTTATATATCGGATTGAGGTGATTCAAGCGATACTGGAAAGCTATCTCAAAATGCAACAATTCATTGTAAAATAGGATTTTCCTAATTCGGACGTTTACTATTCCAAAATCGTCCAGCAATAAAAGGGTACAAACTTTGATGAATTTTTTCCGATTTCAACTTGTAAAACCCTAAGTTTTATGTCTATAAATAGGGAATTATCTAATTAGCTGAGGGGGCTACGAATTTCAAGATTGCAGTGGAGAAAGAAGAGAGTTTAAGGTTTTCCTAGCTTTTGGATCTCAACTTTGTGATTCTTATTTGTAAGTACTCAATTTTACATTATGAATTCAACCAATCTTGTTTTGTCTTTCAATAACATGAGAGGCTAAACCTTCAACTAAAGTTGAAGATGAAGCCTCACTTATGATTAGCAACTTTGTTTCATGTATGTAATATTTCCCAATTTAATGGTTTAATTGCTCTATTGTTTTACTTCTAATCAATTGGATTGAATAATTCTTGGATATCTTTTGTGATTCAAAGATGCACTTGATGAATAAGATTATTCAATACAATTGATTGCTTGGTTTTCTTTGTTAAAAATTGGATTTCCCCTGTGATTTATTCTCTGGATACAATTGATGTTTTCTTGTGATTTACCGATACAGTTAATGATTTGATCGAATAGTGGATTTCTTTTGTGATTTGGGTTATGAATGGATACTTGGGATCTCTTAATTAATTCTTTGAAGCAATAGTAAAACAAACTTAAGATTTATATGTGAAAACTTTGGGGAATATTATAGATCATGAAATTATGTTATGAATTTGTGAGTGCGGATTCCAAAACCTTAGTGCTTCTATATAAGATTTCAATCACTTTAAATTCTCTCAAAAAATTTGGAACTAGATTAGGGTTTAATTAATTTAGATTTAAAATTGTTTTCAAGATTACAATTCTCTATAGGTTCGACCTCGCACTTGCAATCCATTAACTACAATTGATTCGTATGCTTGCAAGTTAAATAAATTTGCACAACAACGAGCAAGGCTTACGCCCGACAACTGGAAGGCTCTCACGAGGTCTACATTGTCGGGAGGCCCATGAAGTAGTCCCAAAGAAGCGAGATGGTGATCGGATTTTCGGATGCGGACTATATGGGTATCTCGCACCCGCACACAAACGCTTTGGTATCACCTTAACGGTGGCAAATCATAACGTCCATCGTATCCTAGTGGACAATGGAAGCTCAGCAGACATCCTGTATTGGTCTGCATTCAAAAAGCTGAGTTTGGGATAGGAAAAAATTGTCCCAACCAACTGCCCCTTGATGGGGTTCAAAGGGAACAAATATAGCCTGTCGTATCGATTGAGCTACCGGTCACAGCCGGGTCATATCCAAGGCAGGCGACTATAATGGTACGTTTCTTGTTGGTCGACCGACCTTCAGCTTACAATGCCATTATCGGGAGGACAGCTCTCAATGAACTAAGAGCCATCACATCAACCCCACATCTCAAGGTGAAGTTCCCAACGGAACACGGGGTCAGGGAAATTAGGGGTGATCAACGGGCAGCCCAGCAATGTTACAACATTTTTATGAAGGAATGCCTAAAAATCCCAGCCCCAGGGAACGTCATTAAGGAGGAAAGATAGCAATTAAAGGGCGGTGAATCGGTCGAAGATCTTGAGGAATTCTCGGTCGACAAACCTTACAGAAGTGTCAAAATTGGGTCCCAACTAGACCCAATCACCCAATCACCAAGAAAGAGCTTAAGTCCTTACTTCACAGTAACTGTGATGTATTCCCCCAGAGTCACGACGACATGCCCGGAATAGCACCTTCGGTCATGGTATACAAGCTAAACACCGACCCTAATTTCAGACCTGTACAACAGAAGAGAAGGGGATACTTGGCTGCAAAAAGTAGAGCGGCCGCTGAAGAAGTCAAGAAATTGCGGGAAGCCGGATTCATCAAGGAAATCCAGTACACCACTTGGTTGGCGAATGTGGTGCTAGTAAAGAAGTCGAACGGGAAATGGAGGATGTGCGTTGATTTCACAGATCTCAACAAAGCGTGTCCCAAAAACAACTATCCCTTGCCTCGAATCGACCAGCTTGTGGACTCAACTTCGGGACATGAGTTGCTAAGCTTTATGGATGCATTCTCTAGATACAACCAGATTTCCATGCATGAGTCCGACCAAGAAAAAACGGCTTTCATGACCGACACGGATCTATATTGCTACCGAGTCATGCTGTTCGGACTGAAAAATGTGGGAGCTACATTCCAACGGTTGGTCAACAAAATGTTTCGAAAGCAAATTGGACGAAACATGGAGGTATATGTAGACCATATGCTGGTGAAAAGCATACAGGCGGTCAATCATGTTGCGGACCTAGCCGAGGCATTTGATACGCTAAGGCACTATGGGATGAAACTTAATCCCTCTAAGTGTGCATTCGGAGTAGCTTTGGGCAAGTTTCTCGGGTTCATCCTCCCTCGAAGAGGAATTGAAGCCAACCCCGAGAAAATCAAGGCAATTTTGGACATGCAAGCGCCTCAGAGCATAAAGCAGCTTCAACAACTGACAGGCAAAATAGTGGCACTGAATCGGTTCGTCTCTCACTCAACCGACAAGTGTCTTCCCTTCTTCAAGATCCTGAAGAAAGCCTTCTCCTGGAGTCCAGAATGCAACAAAGCTTTCCAGGAATTGAAAGAATACCTAGTCAGCTTGCTGCTGTTGAGCAAACTAGTCGAAGGGGAAGCTTTATACCTGTATTTAGCGGTATCACCATCGGCCATAAGCTCGGCATTAATCCGAGAAGAGCAAGGAGTGCAAAAGCCTGTCTACTTCGTCAGTAAAGCCCTGCACAGTGTCGAAGAACGAAACCCGCAGATCGAGAAGTTAGCATTCGCTTTGGTCACATCCTCTCGGAGGTTGAGGCCATACTTTCAGGCGCACACAAATAAGGTATTGACCGAGTATCCCTTACGAAGAATCCTGAAAAAGCCAGATTTGTCAAGGAGATTAGTCAATTGGGCCATAGAACTTGGAGAATTCGACATAGAATTCCTTTCGAGAACATCCTTGAAAGGGCAAGCATCAGCTGATTTTTTGCTCGAATTTTATGACGCCTCTGAGGAGGAAGGAGCCAATCCGAGAGAGACATGGGTAGCATCTATGGATGGGTCCTTGACTCGGAAATGCAGCGGGATCGGAGTTGTACTCGAAGGACCCAACGGTGAAAAATGTGAAGTAGCGGTACAACTGAAGTTTAGCACCTCCAACAACGAGGCTGACTATGAAGCCATGATCCTCAGTATGAACATGGCAAGATAAATGGGAGTCAAAGACTTGGAGGTCAGAAGCGGCTCCCAAGTAGTGGTTGGACACATTTGGGACGAATATAAGGCTCGAGGAAGCAAAATGAAGAAATATTTGGCAAAGGTGAAGGAGATCATGGAATCTTTTGACAAGGTAATCTTTACAAAGGTTCCCAGAGAAGAAAACTCGCAAGTAGACGCCCTAGCTCGTATGGGCTCCGCAGCCGAGGAAGAAATCATAACAGTTGGTCACCCAATCCAGGAACTAGCCGAACCTTCAATTAGCTAAACAAGCCAAGTGGCGTGCATTGAGGAAAAAGAGCAATGTCCAGATTGGGGCCACGACATCCTACAGTTCCTCAAGGAAAGCAAGCTGCCATCCGATAATAAACTAGCACGGAAGATCCGCATCCAAGCAACACGATACACGCTAGTTGATGGTGTTCTATATTGAAGGGGTTACACCCTCCCTCTAGTCAAATGCCTATCCAAAGATAAGGCTACGTACGTACTCAGAGAAATTCATGAGGGGGTGTGCGACAGCCACTCGGGAGGGAGAATGCTAGCCCATAAAGCCATCCGAGCGGGGTATTATTGGCCAGGAATGAACTGAGACTCCCATGAAATGATAAGCATTGCGACAAATGCCAACGGTTTGATAGAATGCTGGCGAATCCACCCGAAGAATTAATCTCGGTTTCGGCCCCGTGGCCCTTCACACATGGGGGGTCGATTTAGAGGGCCCACTTCTAACGGGAAAAGGAGGATGTCGGTTTGTCGTGGTTGCTGTTGATTACTTCACCAAGTGGGTAGAGGCAAAAGTATTGGCTACTATAACCACTGGAAATATAAGGAACTTCCTCTGAAAAGCGATCATATGTCAGTACGGTATCCCGCATGCTTTTGTAACCGACAATGGAAAGCAATTAGATTGCGAACCTTTCAAAAGTTGGTGTGCCGAGCTCTATATCAGAAATTATTTCTCATCTCCCGGGCATCCTTAGGCCAATGGTCAGGTAGAAGGAACAAATAAGACTCTGATGAAAACTCTGAAGAAGAAACACGAGGACAAGAAAGGAGCATGGGTAGAGATTCTTCCAGAGGTGCTATGGTCATATAGAACAACCATCCGAACGCCAACTAGAGAAACTCCTTTCTCCTTGGCATTCGGAGCCGAAGCAGTCATCCCAGTGGAAATCGGCTCGATCAGTTTTCGAGTGAAGGATTACAACCCCGAGATAAACGAAGAAGGAATAAAGTTAAGCCTGAACTTGCTCCAGGAAAAAAAGGGATGATGCTCAGACAATGATGGCAGCCTATCAACAAAGGACAGCCAGATACTTCAACAAAAAGGTCAAGCCGTGACAGTTCAAGATTGGGGACTGGGTCCTCCGAAAGGTCAACATAGCCACCCGAGATCCAGCAGTAGGAAAGCTCGGACCAACATGGGAGGGACCATACAAAGTCATTCGAAGCCATAGACAAGGAGCCTACTACATACAGGATGCGAAAGGAAAGCTACTACTAAGACTCTGGAATGCCGAGCATCTAAAAAGATATTATCAGTAATTTTCCATTGCATTCATTTTTTGTAATTTTGGATTATTTATAAAAATCAATTTATGGCGACTTATTTGAGCATCAGAGAACCCTTGGTCAAAACGACCATTGGGCCCGATGATACATTCCCTGTCTTGCAGTCATCTCAGAAAAAGGGAAAGAACCCTTAACAAAAAATCTCCTCGCCTCGAAACAAGGAAGAAAACCCTTAACAAAGAAAATCTCCCATCTCGGGAACTAGGGAGTAAACCCTCAGCAAAGAAAATCTCCCATCTCGGGAACTAGAGAGTAAACCCCCAGCACAAAAAATCTCCCACTTCGGGAACTAGGGAGTAAACCCTCAGCAAAAAAAATCTCCCATCTCGGGAACTAGGGAGTAAACCCTCAGCAAAAAAATCTCCCATCTTCGGAACTAGGGAGTAAACCCTCAACAAAAAAAATCTCCCACTGCTGGAACTAGGGAGTAAACCCTCAGCAAAAAAAATCTCCTACTTCGGGAACTAGGGAGTAAACCCTCAACAAAAAAAATCCCCACTTTGGGAACCGGGGAGTAAACCCTTGACAAAACCCAACTTGGCCCTTAACCAGGAAGACCGAGGATTCATCAAAACATGAGATTTCCAAGCAAGGCAAAACAAACAAACAAAGCCAAAAAGGCACAGCACAGCAAATGAGTCAAAGGTAACCATTTCATTTAAGACTTTACATCACAAGAAGATTCAATTACAACAGATCAGGTCAGAGCAATTACATGAAATGTCAAGTAACAATAAACCCCTGGCCACCTGTTTATCTAACTACGCCAAAAATATCACATCTGGGCTCGATCTGGTACTCTACGTCTAAAGTGACGTTGTACAAATCACATTTGAGCAATCACCCAGTAATATGATGAACAAGAAAATTAAAGCCCTGGAAGGGCCATTGCCGTTTATATCGAAGGCTATCGATGGTGACCTTCATTGGGTAAGCCATCTTTCTCAAGAGCCATAGCCTTCCAGAGCCGGTATTTCCTGCGAAGTCTCCGACACTTCTCTTCCTCCTTCAAAAATAGCCGGGTGGCAGAATAAAACTCAGAGGCTTTCTTCCGTCTTTTCTCGTGAATACTTGTTGTGCAAATTATCTACCTAACTTAATAGGTGAATAATTGTACATTTTACCTGCAAGTACACAAGGTCAACATAGTAGTATATGGTGCAAGTACAGGATCATTCCCACGAGGATTGCTGAATTTATGTTTTAAAAATAAATTCCTTAAGTAAAAACAAAGATTGATTGTTAAAGTGATGATAATAAAATGTAGGGTTTTGATATCCACCATTAATTATATCTAGCTAATATAACAATATGCCAATGCTTTGATCATGTTATGCATAATTAATGTTTGCCAACCTAAAGGTATGGGTGTCTACTCCTTAAGCTATTGATTTCCCTAAGCAACGAATTAGGCATGGGTGTCTACTCTAATTCTTTTATTTCTTAAAGGATTTAGTATGGGTGTCTACTAAGTTGTTCTTTAAGAAAGCATGAATCTGTGGAAATCGACAAACACATGAGGCCTAGGGCATGAGTGTCTACTCCCGGTTCCCCATGTTGATTAACCCAAGAACCCGGTGTGGATTTCTTTTGTTACTTACATTAAACCCAGGACTCGATCATCCAAATTGATTTAATTAACTAGTCCATACCACATGCATATGTTGATCAGGCACACACATATGAGGAATTCATGAAAGCAGGAATTAACCAAGTTAAATAGCATAACATAACCATCACAAAGGCACCAATATTGAAATATTAACTAAACATAACTAGGGCTTCAATCTAGCCCTACTAAATAAATTAGCTACACATAGAGTTGATGTTAAACATCTTCATAAAATAAAAGAAAAGAAAGGAAAGAATAAACCCGAGACTTGACTTGAGAGCTCCTATTCTTCTCCCTTCTCCCCAAGCTTTCTATTCTAAAGGCTTAGGAGTCTATTTATAGGCTTTAGAAGTCCTTGGAAAAGTAGTAAACCCTAGGGATTTTGTAGGATTTCCATCCTATTACAATTTGGAGTTTGAAAAACCCTAATATGGAAATAGGGACATTATAGCCACCACTTGGGATGCCTCCTGCGCACGGGTGCACTCGATCGTAGCCCGTGTGCGCTCGATCGCAGGTCTGCGATCGATCCTTCTTTTGGCCTGCGCTTGATCGCTCCTGGCCTGGCTCGTGCAGCATCTTCTCTGGTATTGCGCTCGATCACAGGTACCCTGGGATTGATCGCAGTACCAGGGAGCTCCAATTTTTCCATCTTCTCTTTTTGAGCCTAAATCACCCAGTTTTACTTCACTTTCTTCCAAAAGCCTGTAAAAATATCAAAAACACAAAAAGGAATTAAAATGGTCTAATTAACTACAACCAAAGGATTAAAACATGTAAGATAAGGGCTGAAAATATGAATATTTTAGCACTTATCAATACTGACGAGATAAGCCTTGAGATCCGCAATCCGCCAATCTCGTGACTCCAGCTGCAGGTCTTTCCAAGCTATCTAATAATCCTTCACTTTAACGTCAGCCATCAACTTCGCCAACTGGTTGGAACGATCCACCAAGCGCTGCTCCAGTGCCTCCAACAGCAAGCGTAATTCGGTAATTTCTGTCTCGAAATCGCCGGGGGCACGAGAATGAGGATGTTCAGTCAACGGATGGGATGAAGACGCCACACCCCCTGAAAACAAAGAGGAAGCGGAAGCAGTCGATGACTCTGTCTCCGCCAAAGTCCCAGACGAGTAAACAAAGCCATGAGGAAAGAAATTGAAGAGAAAGAAGGACAGTCAGTTGAATGAAGATTCTTTCAACCCTAAGAGGTATTTATAGTACGTAAACACTTGGAAAACGAAAGGTCACCTTTAAATGCGAAGAGACATCCCGTGCAGAATCACCTAGGAAACTCAAACGGTGATGCACCACGTGTCCCACCATCGGAGGCCATGCTTATAATAATGATGAACTCCAAAACCTGAAACGACAGATACCAAAAGGCTAGCGGAGTATTTAATGTCCGAGAATCACAATACATTCCAACCCTCGGCCATGGGGGGTAGGACACCCGTCCACAAAATACAACAAGACATTGGAAGATCAAAGACAATTCAGATATGCATTCAAAGCATCCAAAAAATACAGAGAAGACCAACAGCAGTTGAAATAAGTAGGAACAAAAATCCTTATACAAAACAAAACAAAACGTATAAGTATGGGATTCATTGGTATCGTCATCTATAAGAATCTCGGGACCAAAAGGCTCGGGGGGTAAATTCGCTTCTGGGTGGAACCCATGCACATTAACTTTCGGGGCATCAGGAATCAACTCCCGGCCTATGTCGACCATTCCATCAACAACAGCAGCTGGCACCTCTAAGAAATTCGACTCCACTGTGGCAGGGTTGATGCTAAATGATCTCTACGGACGGTGAGGTACTGATGATTCTTAAAACCCTAATGAAATTCGTGGGCCCACAACAGGTCCCGGAGCCAAGGAACAAATGACAGCTTTGCAAGATAACGAATCGCTTTAGCTTTCCAATAGCGGTACCCTTGGTGAAATCGATCGCACCTGGATCGGGATGCCTCCAAATCACTTACAAGCTTCTCACGGGCATCTTCCGACTGAGATATTTGACCCTCAAGTGTTTCAAAAAGTTTCTAAAAGCCTTCATCAGAAACCCGAACCTCAGAAAGCTCCTCAGCGATCTTCGCATTTTCTGCAACCAATCGGGCAGCAGTAGACTCCGCCTCCGTAACCCGATTCACTAACTCCTGGCTGTCCCACTCGGCAACGTGGAGACGCGTCTGAGGATGAGCATTAGCCAACTTTGATTCACTAAGCCCTTGTTGGGTTGCTAAAAGCTCGTCCTCCTTCCTTGCCAATAGACGACGGAGATTCTCCACCTCGGAACTGGCGTCTTGAGAGCTAGAGGCCCCTTGCTTCTGGCTCAGCTTCTGAACTAAGCCCTGCAGCTCAACTCTCTCATCAGCATACTCCCGCTGACCCTCATGAAACTCCTTATACCAACTCGCGATAAGAGTAGAGCTCTACAGAAAGAGAAGCCGTGTCAGAAATAGTAAAGGCATTCAAAAAAAAACTTACCATATAGTGACAATGGACCAGTTTGTCCACTAACATCTTTGGAGTAAGCCAACCTTCTCCTCGGGTATAGTCCGTTGGAAGTAGCCTGGTAACTGTCGACAAAGGGTTTCCCCCCAAACCCGAGTCCAAAGATCTGATAAGAGGGGAACTCCTCCTTAAATGCCCCCTTATTGGCTGTCCTTGATACACAGGAAGCTGACCGGAGGACCCCACTGGCGGGTCCATAGGCCTATCCTCGGAAGGAGACGTGGTTCGGGTCACACGACGAGTGGCCCCCCCGGTTCTCGAGGTTGTGCTTCCAAGGGTACTATGTGGAGGGGAACAGCCTCCATTGCAGAAATAGTTTTTGAAGCATCACTCGAACCACTAGGAGGGCTGAAAGTTATCGGCACAAAATTAGACCGAACGGAAGACAATACATCCAGGATGTCCCGCGACTTTTCCGCACGTCCTTTCTTCGAAAGCGGTTCCAGGGGTGCCTTTCCTCTATCAACCTTCCTCTTCAATACCAGCGGGTCCGTCGCAAACCTGGGAGCCGACAAAACCTAGCCCTGACCATAGGAACCTGATGGCTTGGAGGTTGGACGTGAATCCTTTGAAGCAGATGTCACAGTTGCAGACGGCTTCCCCGAAGAGGAGACTTTCTTGTGCGCTCGACTCTTCTTGCTCAGGGCCCAAGCAGGCAACTTCAAAACCACCTTGTCACCAGCTGAATTGGATCTTTTAGGGTTCCCCTGGCAATCCCATACAACTTTATCCACTAGAATCTGGTATCCCAAGCACTCCCGAGGAGCGGAATCATTAACGATGCTACCAAAAAGCATCCGATCTGCATTCTCGGGGAGCTGAGAATACTCCAAGATGCAGTTAACCCGGCCTTGCTGCTCCAGGCTCAGTGCAGGACATTCCTTCCCTGTAGTAGAAAGGAAAGTAAGAACGTATGAGGCAGGATAAAGGAGGACAAGGAAGAACTAAAAACACTTACAACTTTCTCGGGAGACTCCCCATTCCCGGGGAACAGAATGTTGAACGGGTAAAGCCTCGGACGTCGACACCTCCCAAGTCCCGGATATGTAAAAGAACTGCTCCACCCACTGCTTGTTGTTAGAGAAGGTTTTCCCGAGTTCGATAAATTAGTTCTTCTCATGAACCATGAAGGTGACAGTCTCGAAAGTGGGGTAAAAATGAGGCCAAATATATTAAAAAATTTGAGGATCGATAGAGTCTTTCCCGGGAACACAGTAGGCCACAACATGAGGGTGGCCATGAAATAATGCCAGCCGTTCGGCATAAGTTGTACAGGGGCTACCCCCAAAAAAGACAACATTTCTCTCACTATAGGAGAGAAGGCAGACGAACTCCCGCCATGAAGATGCATTCATGAATGCAGATTTCCCTAGGACCACCGACCATTCCAGTGGAGTCATTTGGAAAATGCGGCGAAACCGATGAGGGTATGTCATAGTTGTGACGGAGCACCCTCTCATCCTCCACTGAGAGGTAAGATCTTTGTCGTTGCGCAAAGTCTAGGCGCAAGGATGAAGGATATCCTTCGCCAATTGGACGCACTTTGGCCGAAGAGCCACCTGAGCGGCGAATCAAAGGAATCTTCGATGATTGCTCATCGGCAATTACGTCAACCTGAACTGGAAGCTTCTGGGAAGACATGACCACTGGGAAAATCAAATACTCTAAGATTTGAGAAACGGATGGAAATCTAGAAGGCTTGAATGATGAAGATCGGTGGCAAAATCTTTATAGGGGAAGAAAACTCGGACAAGGCGCAAGGCATTTAATGCAAGAACAACATGAGCCTGCAGTCACACCTGAACCGAAGAGACTCAAGCCAACTTTCCCTTCAAAAAACGCAAGCATAGGCACCGATTCACACATCGGAATTCGTTTCGTTAGTTTTTGAATCACGCCCAGCAGAACACGTGGCCAAGCGACGACGCATTTACGTGGATAAGGACAAAAGATTTGAAAACCGTAAGATTGCAACAAATCTCTGAATATCCGAGATGTGCGAATGTCAGGTTCCATAAATGGTTAAGACGCCAAGAAAAACAGCTATAGGGAACTGAGCGTGGAAAGACACTTGAGCGGTCCACCCTCAAAAAAGAACCCCACCAGAAGATTAAGAGTTTGAATTCTCTCCTCCTGAAGTCTCAGCAGAAGGAATTTGG
Organism: Corylus avellana; assembly: GCF_901000735.1. NCBI lineage: Eukaryota > Viridiplantae > Streptophyta > Magnoliopsida > Fagales > Betulaceae > Corylus > Corylus avellana. The sequence goes on along the minus strand of NC_081548.1, from coordinate 11,167,233 downwards.
GGGGTAACTATTACAAATAAACCCAGCGCCCGAAGCCCACGGGTCATCCCAAGCCCACGGGTCAAGGGCCCATGAGCCCAAGAGAGCCCTGTACATCCCATTGGGCTCACCAAAGGCGCCTGATGCAAAGCAATGAATACAGCGTCGTCCTATACGCTCTCGGATAACCAGAATCCAAGCATGGGATCATTGTGAACCTTCCGCACTTAACGTCCAGATACACAGGTAGCCCGCGCCTAGCAGGATCGTTTAGACGTTACGATCTTATTCTTAAAACCGCCACGCAGGTACAGGCAATCCTCAAATCAATGTACGTAATGGCTTCCTACCAATCATAAAGAGAAGGAACACAAGCATTAACCTTTCTTGCCATTATGACCAGATCCCGGATCTTTTGCCTGGCCCTCATAACCACCTCCACATGCTCAACTATAAAAGGCCTCAGTCCGAAGGTACGAGGGACAACAAATTCGCATGCTAAACTAATACACAAATTGACTTAAGCATCAGAGGAGGAACTGCTGGCCAACACCCGACGTATCCTCTTAACGTGTGCTTTACTTTTGCAGATTTACTAAAAGAGTCACAGAAAGGCGAACCATGAGAGGAGTAGCTCGAAGACTTGGGCCCCCTTTGATTCATTGTGCCGGAAACTGCTTCAACAGTACCTACCTATATTTAAAGGTGCTGTCTAACATTTTTTTATGTATTTTTTTTTACCTATCTGTAAGAAAACGTCAAAACCTTTCTAGGTTCTAAGCTATGAATAAACTTTCAATATAAACCAAAATAATTCTAAAAAAAGAATAAAGAAACATAAAATGAATATGCAATAATAAAAAACAAACATTATTAATAGAAGAACGACACTTTAAAGTATGCTACGCATAAGAAATAAAAACATTTAAATAGTTTATAACAAAACAACATAAAATAAAAATTAGAAAAAGAAGAAGAAAAGAACAACATCAACCACTCATGAGTATATTAGCAATAATACAATCACATTCAATATGCTTATAATTTTCATTGGATGTCTCTGATTGTTGTATGCTTGATTTTTCTTGTGCCTCATCATCCTCGATGCTTTTAGTAGGTATTAAATCATAATTAAAAGAACAATTAGGATCGTGCTCTACCTTTAATTGCCAAATAATCAAAATAACAAACTACACAATTATCAAATTAAAACAAGCACAACAGAATATAAGCAACATCACAAACACAACATAAGATTTGTTTACGAAGTGGAAAATCCTTTGAGCACCTCAAAGGTAAAAACTAATTGGGGGTAGCTAAACCTGAGAAATCACTAAATGAAGATTCAGAGTTACAGACTAGACGATACTCACAACCTTGAGGACCTCTAGACTTTAGTAAGAATAACAAGCTTCCCAGCCTGTCTCCATCTTGACCATCTTCACGAAGTACATTTCCTCACCGACCCTTCAGTAGACTTCCTTTTCCAAGCTCACCAAAACCCACAAACTTCTTGTGATCAAACAAATCAAGGCAACATGCCAACAATCAAGAGCATCCAATGCTATATCACGTCCTCTCTTGAATCAATCTCCGGAGACCTAACGCTTGTGGAGAAAAATTGATACTTCTATCAAAGAGAAAAATGTTTCCCCAAGTTTGCGAAAAAACAAAGCAGCAAAATCCTTAAATATAAAGACATTTCCGTCATCACGTCTTAACGGGACACTTTCTCGTTATGACGTGAAGGCCAGATTCGAAGATCTAAAACAACCCACGTCTTAACAAGAAAGCAATCCCGTCCTAATGTGAAGAACAAATGTCTCATCTTCGTCACTTGTCTCGTCTTAACACAGCCTGTCATAAGAAAACATTAGCTTCAACTATGGTCTCGTTACATGTCCCGTTCTGACGAAGTTCCTGATGAGAAAACAATAGCTTTAGTTATGGTCTCGTTACATGTATTGTTCTAACGAGGTTCCTGATAAGAAAACAGTTGCTCTCAGCTTCACTCCCATCACATCCTCATTCTGACACCACTCCTGACAAGAAAATAGTAACTCCCCATTACATGTTCCGTCTTGACGCAACTCCTGACAAGAAAACAATAACTCCCCATCACATGTCTTGTCCTGACGGCACTCCTGACGGGAAACGAGTGACTTCTTCAAACAGCCTCTTAGAGCCTAAAATCTATTTCCCATAGTTTTAAACACACAAAGAAGGACAACAACAATAAAGACATTACAAGACAAGTCATTGAATTAGGCCAACTTAAAACCTAACAATCTCCCCCTCTAGCCATTCAATGACAAAACCTTAAACAATGTTTAAAACTTTACGCAACCAACAAGGACACAAAACCACTAAACACAAGGAGAACCAAGAGCAACCCTTCCAAACCAAAGTGCTAGGTCATGGGGCACTTCACCAAAAACCATTGCACTCATCCAAAAACAATCAAACACAATACAAATTCCTAGTTCTAAAACATGTCACACAAATCACATTACTGCACCAAATTCAAAAAACAATTAAAAACAGAGAACCAGAGAACCAAACATTCAGAGATTTTAACAATAAGGTTAAACCAAATATAAACAAATATAAACACCACATTGTCTCAAAATAACATGTCATAAAAACATCAACCAAATTAAAACCATATTGTTTGTCAAGTTTAACCCAAATTTCTCTCCCTTTTTGTCATAAATGGACAAAGGGAATGCCAATCCAAGAATGCACCATTCATCTTCACCCGAGGAGGGACTGCAGTGCATCCTCAACTCTGGAGAATTGTAATTTCATCTCATCAACTCTCTGTTTGATCTCAGCCACTTGGGTGCTCATGAAGACTTTGTGTTCTTCAAGAAGCTTTTCCAACTCAAAGAGTGTTCTAGAGCCACTTGAGGTAGATGCGGAAGATGGGGAAGGGTTTCTCCTTTTCTCAAATTTGGTATAGACAAGTAGTCAAAGGCAGAAGGCTGACTTGCAACAACCTCATTTTGTCATCGAGGCATAGAGAAATGAGATAGCACTTTACAAGACCTAGATTCAACACCTTTGCATTATGAACAGATGCAATGTCATCAATAATCACAGAAGCAAGGTCAACTTTGTGATTTTTGAACAAGGCATATAAAACGTGTGCACAATCAAGTGAGAGTACAGAACTTTGAATGAGAGGCATCAGATTACTCATGATCATGAGAGCTAGCATTCTCTCAGGAAGCTTGATAGATTTGACAGGAAAGGCTTTCATCAAGCTAGTCCAAGGTACAAGCCCAAATATCTCACCCATTTCCTCATAGGAAGGAGCATCCTCAAGAGCATATGGGAACTAACTGTTGGAAACATGAGGAATCTTCAAGATTTTAGCCAAAGTTTTTGGATCAATTTTAATATCTTTCCTTTAAAAAAAGTGAAGAGGGTTGAAGAGGAAGCACAATGTTTTCGAACACTGGAGTAAAATTCCCGAACCATCTTAGGAAACACAGCTGGTTGAGGCACAATGAACGGAAGCCATTTTTTGCTTTCAAAAACACGAGGAATGAAGCTGAATTCCTCTGAAGCAAAATCTGCTATGGTAATGGGACGCTCTACAATAACATTGTGTCCTGAGAACTTCTTTGAAAGAAAACGAACTTGGTCAGAACTTGTCTGAAATCTCCAAGAAAACTTTTATGGTTGTATTTAAAACACTTTGAAATCAACAAAATGTTATGAATTATTAAAATAAAACAAAAGTTTTTAATAAATTCTCTTTTTAGGGTTTTGAAGTTTTGAGCTATCACACAGTCACCTGAGTAGGGTTCTTAATTTTGGGAATAATGGTTATATTTGTTACATTAATCTGCTCATCCAACTGCCCAAAATTTAGAAAGCAAACGACAACATTGCATACCTCCTCACTAATTGTTGACCAATTTCGTTGATAAAATCCCATCGAAAACCCATCTGGTCCTGGCACTTTTAGAGGTTGCATCTTACTTAAAGCCCTACGAATCTCCTCAATAATAAATTCAAACAAAATTTGTAAATTCATCTTTGGAGTAACTTTTTTTTTTTTTTTTCAATAGCATAGCTACAATCACCAATATTTACCAGCTGAGCGGTAGTAAATAATTGCTTATAATATTGGACAAAAGCATTGGCAATCTCCTCATTTTTATTACACAATCTACCATATTCATTTTGAAAATTTGAAATCGGGTTAACTTCTCTTGGCTGACTCGTGCAAACATGAAAGTACTTCATATTGTGATCTCGATATTTAATCAAATTTTCCTTTGCTTACTGCTTCCATTTTAAATCCTCTTTCTCCATCAACACATGTAGCTCATCTTGGAGATATAGCCATATCAGTTTGATCCTCATTTGGTTGCACCATAGATAGCTTCTTTTCTTTTTATTTTTTATTTTTAATGAGCTCCTCTGTCAAATGTGATGTCTTTTTCACTTATGCTGATATTTTTGACATTTTTGGAGCTTTCCTTGTACAACACCTCGCACGTGAATCTATGATGTACATTCCCACCATGCAAATTTAACAACCTCTTTGTAGCCAGAATCCATAGCCCAACTAGCCTCAAACCGAAACTTCTTATATTTCCTCCAGCTATTATTATCTGATTTACAAAAGGAAATAAAAATAGGATTATGTTCAGAACTCTTACTTGCCAACACCAATGCCTCAATTGCACCATAGAATTCACACCACTCCTTATTACAACAGCTCAATCCAAACGATCCCTCGTGAACCCATTGTCGGTACACCCATTATGCCATGTAAATTTAGGCCCACAAAAACCCAGGTCACCTGATTGGCTATCATCCAAAGCATTTTTAAAATCCTCCATCTGACAGTTGGGCCTCATGGCTGCCCATTTTTTTTTTGATAAATTAATAATTTCATTAAAATCACTAGCACACAACCATGGAAGCGGGTTGAAGTCAGAAAGACAACGCAACAATGCCCATGCTTCTTTTCTTCTATTTACCTTAGGATGCCCAAAAAACCTCATAAATTTCCAATCCAACCAGTCACTCTTCATCTGAATTATAGCATTAATGTGTTGCATACTATAATTATGGAAAGTGACATGGGCCTTTTCCTTCCAAAGTGCACTAAACCACCACTATTGCCCACACTATTAGCCATAAACATCCTAATTTATTCCTAAAAAAAATTTTTTTTTTTTATTCGATAGTTTAGGGCTCATTTGGGTGTGCAATTTTTTTTATTTAACTCAATTAAACTCAAAATTGCGAATATCGATGAGAAAAAAGAGTTGATATTATGTTTGGGTTGTTTGAAGAATATAAAATATAATAATAATAAATCAAATGAAAAATTATATATATATATTAGAAAAAGGTGGTCTTGAACCACCCCAAGGGTGGACGGGCCACCCCCAAGATGTCTGGGGGTGACTGAGCCACCCTTGAAACCCAGTCGCACCCACCCCCAACTGGTTTCGGGGGTGGATTGGCCACCCCCGTCTGAGAGGTGATCCTTGAGTAAGTCTTTTGATTGTCAATCTGTCAAAGCCATTTCACTTAAAGCACAAGTTTCAAAACGAGGATACTCTTCTTTCCTAAGTGTCTCATGTCTACTTAGTTTGAAACTCTGTTTTTTTTCCCTTTACAAATTGACTCCATATGTCTAAATTCTCAAATGTTCATGCCATCACCTCCTTCAATGACAAGGAAATTGATCAAAATTCATGTGTGCCTTCATATTTTTGAACATCAAATGATATCTTGTTTCTTGATCCTTATAGAAAAAGCCGGTGTCTATGTATTGCGGTAAAAGGTGAATCACCAAAGGGATTGATATCTCTTCTAATAAATGACTTGGACAATTGAGGAGGAATGGGTGTGTGACTTTTGGCGCAAGAATCAGGGAAGAAGAGTTTGACTTTTGTCAAAAGTGATAAGCAATTTACTGTTTAACATCTTGAGAATTGAGGTTTGAATTATGTATCCTCTGTTTTGAAATGATCATTCACTTCACTAATTATGCCTCAGGTGGATTAACTTCTCAAATTTCTTCTTGAGAGAATTAAATCAGTGAATGTGTCTGTTCCAACTTATATGACTAGAGAATTAATTGACTTTTGAATCTCTTGTTCATCTCTAGAGGAAGATTTATTGAGGCTCCCAAAACAAGTTTTCATGTGTGAACAAAGGAGTTGTCTATGTCGTCTTAATGGTAGTTATCTCGTCTTAACGGGATTTGGTTTGTGTCTTCCGTCTTAACGGGATTGCTGATAAGTGCTGAATGTTACACATTCTAGCCCCTTAAATCATATATGTTAATATCTTAGTTTTGCTATAGTTTGATGTTTTGTGTTGTTTTTGTGTTTTCTTGCAGTTTTTAGGATTTTGGAGAAAAGCGAGCGTTTCTGGCAAGTTCTAAGGTTAAAAGACATTTTTGGGAAAAGTTGGAGACTTGGATCGATTGCATGCAAGACTGATGCGCTCGAGCGAACAAGCAGCCAAGCTCGAGCACAACCATGCGCTCGAGTGGCCAAACCACAATCCATCCAATTTTAGGAGAGAGAGAGAGAAGAGAGGAGAAAGAGAAGCAGACTCAAGCTTTGGGAGAAGATTTGGAGGCTAGAAGGGTTTATCAAGAAATCCTTCCATTAAACTAACAAAATGATAAAGATTACCTAACGGGTTACGGGCTTGTTGCCACATCGCTAGAAACACCACCACCGCCCGTCGCCGGTGACCCAGCCACCACAGTACACCCCTTTCTTTCTTTTTGTCCTCCTTTTCCTTCTCCTTCTTTCTCTCTTCTCACAGGTCTGGTCTAGGCTAGAGAACCCAACTCTCTTCTCTCTAACTCTAACTCTCTCTCTCTCTCTTTGAATCTCTCTCTCGGGTCTGGTTGGCAAGAGGGAAAACAACCCCTCTTCTTCCCTTTCTTTTTCTCCTCTTTCTCCCACGCCTCTCTCTCCCTCTCGTCTTCCCTGTGTGCGAATGGTGCAGGGAGCATTGCTCCCTGTTTTATAGCAATGAGGGGGACGCCCCCCCTCTTGCTTCTCACGCTTGAGGACCATCAGGTCCCCCAAGTTGCTGCGTGTGAAGGTAGTAGGCATGCTGCCTTCTGCCATGCAGTAGGTTGGCTTCATGTGAAAGCCAGGCTTTCACGTGAAGGCAAACACTCCTCTCTTGTCCTCTTATTCCATAATCTCTCTCTCTTTCTCTTGTGCATGCTGTTGTGACAAATATGATGTACAAATTTAATTGTACTCGCAAGTGCACGAGTCGTGTGCAATATAGCGTGTGTGCAAGTGCGAGGTCGATCCACAGGGAATTGTGTCATGAAAACTAATTCTTATCTAAACTAATCCTATTTTAACCTAGTTCCGAAGTTTGTCATGCATTTGAAATTGAAAACTAAAACTAAAACAAAATGAAATAATTAAAAGATAAAAAGGGAACTAAGGTTTTTAGAATCCACCTCACTAAATTAAAGCATACATTCTCATGTGTTTGTTCATACATCTGACAAACAATTAAAAGCTATGCATGTTCTATTGTTCCTATTGAAAGATTCAATGAATCCATCCATTTTACAAACGACAATGCATATCCAATTTAGTTCAAAAGATACAATGTATCCATGCTTTGCACAAAAGACAATGGATATCCAAAGTAAATCAAAAGATGCAAAGTATCCATCGGATGAAACACATTGAATATCCAACTTCGATACAATCAAACACAATTTTGTCAGATAATTGAATTAAAACGAACATACATTACATTAAGGTCGGATTTGTACGAACAAAACATAAAAATATAAAACTAATCAATGGCGAGGTTTCATCTTCAACCTTAGTTGAAGATTTAGCCTCTCATGACAAAAGAAATCATAAAGAAACTAAATTACTTCATTAATATTAAAAACTTACAAAATAATTCGAGTTCCAAGTTTCAAAAACCCAGAAAACACAAAAAAGGACCAAGAACGGCACCCCCGGCGCGTCTTCGTACATTTACAATGAAAGGCAATGATATTTATAAGCTAATTTTAGGGTTTTAGCGTTGCCAGGTCGGCCGAGTGCGCTCGATCGCACTCGTTCAACGTGCCTCCTATGGCGCGGGGGGCGAGTGCGATCGATCGTACTAAAAGTACGATCGATTGCAATTCTAGTAGGAATTAGCCTACTGTTGTGAAATATGACTTTGTATATCTTTGAGTTAGCTTTCCAATGACACCAAGATTGCTTCAACCCGAGCTATACAACTCTAGATATGGCCTTTTTAGTGGGACTCGTCGAGTGCGAATCATCGCTCGATTCCAATTTGCTACCAATGCTCCATGAAGTGTCTTAAGCCCTAGAATGAGTTGCAAATATCACCTTAAAGCGGCATTTTCCTCTTAACGACTTGCAAATCACTAAAACACCAAAACTAACAAAAACATCAGAAAATACTAAAGCTAAAGGCTTAGCAAATGCAAATTAAGGGGGTCCAAATATGCAATATTTGGCACTTATCAAAATACCTACCTAAATTAATAGGCAAATATTCGTTACGTTTTACTTGCAAGTACACAAGATCAAAATGATAGTATAGCAGGCAAATACAAGATCATTCCCACGAGGATTTGTAAATTATGCTTACAATGTATTTTCCTATTTAATTAATGGAAATAACTCAATTGTCACATATTGAATTAAACTAAAGAAATGAAATAAAAGAAAAACTAAAACTAAAAAGGATTAGGGCTTTGAAATCCACCGCTAACCATACTTAAATAAGATTAACAATATGCCAATATTCCAATTATCTCTAGATATCCAATGTTTGACAACCTAAGGGCATGGTATATACTCCTTAAGCTATTGCCTTCCCTAAACAACGAACTAGGCATGGTATCTACTCTAGTTTCTTTCTTCCCTAGAGAATTTACAATGGTATCTACTACGTTGTTCTTTAAGGAAGCATAAATCTATGAAAATTGACAACCACACAAGGCCTAGGGCATGGTATCTACTCCCGATTCTCCAAGTTGATTAGCCCAAGAACCTGTGATGGGGTTCTTTTGTCACTTTATTAAGCCCAGGACTCGGTCATGAACTTTACTCTCGTTACATCCCCGTCCTGATGCAACTCCTAACAAGAAAATAGTAACTCCCCATTACATATTCCGTCCTTACGAAACTCCTGATGAGAAAATAGTAACTCACCGTTACATGTCGCGTTCTGATGGCACTCCTGATGAGAAACCAGTAACACCTCGTTACATGTCTCGTTCTGACGGGGTTCCTAGTGGGAAAACAGTAAGCTTCTTCAAACAGCCCCTAAAAGCCTAAAAGCTATTCCCCAAAATTTTAAACAACAAGAAATACAAGAAACATCATTGAATAAGGCCAAACTAAAACCTAACAGTTCGGAATCGAGGTCGAACATTTGGCCAAAGAGCATGGAATGTTCGATCAAAATGCCAAGGTTCATGCAAGGCTCATACTTTCAAGCCATGATGTAATAAATCTCATCCTAAGCCTTTAATAGGTTTTTACTCCTGATTTGTATGAATACAAAGGACAAGTCTCAATAGTGTGATTAGAATGGGAACATATGGCACATACCTGGAGTTGTGCAGCTTGCTGAACGGGAGAGATGTTATGAGTAGTCATGGCTTTTACAATCATATCTAGCTTCCTTTCCATGACAGCCATCTAATTTTGAACTCCTCTATTCGTGTTCACTTCATACATGCCCTTACTCTTTACTCCTTGCCTCCCTCTGGATGAGAATTGTTGGGAGTGCTCACTCAATATCTCGAAGAGCTCCATGGCTTCCTTACTGCTCTTTTCCGTAAGAACACCTCCACAAGTTGAATCAATGATACCTTTGTTAGTGTCATTTAAACCTTCATAAAAAGCTTGTACGTGATCATCTTAAGGTAGGTTGTGATGTGGACACTTGAGAAGCAACACATTGAAGTGCCCCCATGCTTCAAAGGAAAGGTCTCCATCTCTCTGTTGGAATGTTTGAATCTCCCTTCTAAGTTGCCTTGTCTTTTGAGCTAGGAAAAACTTCTTGAGGAATTTTGTGGCTATAAATATATAAAAACAAATTATACATATATAATATGACAAATTATATATATATAAAATATGCATATTGAATAATATAAATGTATAAGATTAATGCTTAATCATATGATTCAATGACAATTCAAATACTTATTCAAGTTCATCATATGATTCATGTACAATGATAATATGATTCGTATAATATCAAATTAAGTAATTTACATTGGATTAAATAATGAGTTACTTATAACTACAATTGAAATATTAATGTATTATTATAATTTATATGATTATATCACATGATCAACTAATGATTAAATCATATAATAACAAATCAAGTAATTGGCATTTGTAATTGGACCTCTTGTCTCATTAAGCAATGAGTGTTCACATCAAAAGGTGAAGAATTTTGATTTGATTAATGTCATGGTTAGTTTGGTTTCGTAACCTTTTTGACTTGAGTTAGTAAGCCCTTAGGGGTGTCTTTACACCTAATGCCCTAAAACCATTTGGTTTGGGAGTCATTGACTTAACACTCATTACATGGGTCAATTAGAAAGATTAAGGGAACCAAACATTGCATAGCCTGACCAAAAAGGAAAAAAAAAAAACGGGAGTGAAGCTAAAGCTACTGGTTTCTCGTCAGAAGCATCGTTAGGATGGGCGTGTAATGGGACCAAAGTTGGACTCCCTGGTTTATCGCCAGATGGAACGTCAAGACAGGACATGTGACAGGGATGAGTCATTTGGCCTTTCGTCATGACGGCACTCGTTTCCAGTTGAGACGTGAAGAAGGATTTCGATGAGAGGTAGAGTTTCCTTGGTATCTTGGTTTTCTTCCTAATTTTCCTTCCCATTACTTTTGGAAAAGCATTGGATGTGTTTACGGAAGTGTTCTACACTGCTTCGGCACCCAGACATCTCTTGGGTATCACTTGAAAGTGATTAGGTCACTTGGGCGTCATAACGCGGCTCCTAACGGGAAAATAGGGATTCACTTCCCAATTCCCATCCTAATGGAGTTGATTTCCCGTTAGGATGCTGTTGGTTTCTGCAGAATGTTCGAAGCCATTTTTTTACCTGCAAAACATCCGAATTTGAAGATGCTCTTTCTTGTTTCTTTTTTAATTCTTCAATCTGTTCTTCATTGAAGCTTATTTCTTCTCCAACAACATCTTTGAGTTTTAGATTGAACAAAACTGAAATGACTTAAATTTTTTTTTTTTTTTTTAGAAAAATAATTATGGGATCCTGCCAAGTGCGCTTGATCGCACTCATGGTGCGTTCGATCGCACTAACAGAATGCGATGGAATGATAAATGGAAAGCTGCGCTCGATCGCACATAAGGTGCGATCGATCGCAGTAACAGAATGCAAAAATTGCAAGAAAAGACTTAAAACACAAAAACACCAAAATAACATAAAACACAACAAACAGAAACAAAATAAAATAAAAATAAAACAAAAGGATATGCTATGGGGTGCCTCCCATGAGCGCTAAGTTTTACGTCTTCAGCTAGATTGTGGTCCCATCTTAATTGTGCCCAGAAGTAGATGCTCCAGATGGTGGTGGTAACCGAGCTAGGATGGACCGCATCAAGTTTTCCAGGGCAGCTAAACGTTTGTCCATGGCGACCTTATCTTCCCTAGCTTCCCTTCTTTGATCAGCTACCTCTCTCTGAATACCATCCATTTGCTCACAAAGGGATCGATATTGGATGGCTTGAATATCAATTGAGGCCTCTTCATCAACTTCTACTACTGGCTCAGCTGCCGGTTCATCTTTAGCCATTGGCTCAACCTCCTCTGCCTCTTCCTCTTCTTTTGGAAGTGCTTGGGGCATATGAGAGCAACTCTTATTCCATTGGCAAATGCCAAATATGGGAGTGGTCGTGACTGGTTCATCTGCTGCAGTGCCCTTGATGCCCTTTTTCCGAAGAATATATGTGATCAAGTATGGGAATGGCAACCCCCATGAGTGAGTGGACTCTGCTCCCCCAACATGCACTCCATTCCAAAATTTATGGATTTGATTCCAAATAATTTCGGGAATGGAATACCAGGCATCCTTGTGAAAGGCATAAAGGGTTTGTAGAAATTGATCTCGCCTTTGAGTTTTGTGTTCCAAGGGGAAGGCATTTCGATGAAGCACCGAGTCCACGAACCATAACCTTCGCGGCAACTTGGACCGGCTGCCAGCATTGTGGTGGGCATCTGTATAGTCCCCTTGGCACATATCTTCGATGATCTCTGCCACATAATATCGGGCCGGTCGCTCGGCAAGATTTGCAGTTTCGGGAGGATGCTCATCATTGCATTGCAAGGCGGCGGCTATGTCGGCCCTCGTCACATGAACAATTTGGCCTTGAACTTTGGAGGAGAGAGTAGCCGGATTGTCACAGTCATGAGAGAGATTGGCATAGAATTCCATGACCAACTTCCAGTAGACGGTAGAAGTGACCGGTTTAAAGAGCTTTTTGAGGCCTTTTCGCCTAAACTCGGCAACCGCCCATCGAGTCGCCTCATTATGTTGAAAATCTTCTCTTATGGTGAAGGTGGTTTCAAACAGTAGCCCCTGCTCTTCAAAAGCTGGTGGGGGAGAAATATCATGAGCTCCTCACCCTCTGGAAGATGAAGCACGTGTTCTAGGCATTTGGGACTTGGTTGGGGACTTTTGTCGAACACGTAGTGTGCACTCCGATTGACTTACAATGACAACTTCGGCCAAGGATGCTCCAAACTCCCTGCAAACACACCCAAAATCCAACACAAAGGCAATGTGGGTGGATAAACACCCACTATTGCAAAAAAAATTGAAAAAATTTGGAGATTGGATGAGTGTTCGGTGATGTTTGAGGGTTGGGGTGAGGTTGGAATGTGATGTGGTTTTCAGTGAAAGATGGTGGTATGGTGGCCGGAAAAGGGTCTTAGATGGTGGTGGTGTAGTGGATTGGTGAAAGCTAGTTGAAAAATGGGAGGAGAATGAGTGCCGAAGGTGGGAAGTTGGAGGGGTTTGTATGGCGCCGGGAGAGGAGTTGTGGGCCATGGGAAAAAGTGACCTAAATAGGTCGTAGGCCTTGCTGTCCGAGTGCGCTCGATCGCACTCCTGGTGCGCTCGATCGCATTCGGCCAGAGGTGCGCATGCCTGGGCATAGTGCGCTCGATCGCACCTAGGGTGCGTTCGATCGCACTAACAGAAAGTATCAGGCCCCTTTCGGCAACTGCGCTCGATCGCAAGGCCCCTGCGATCGATCATAGTACCAGAATGTCAGAAATTTAATTTAATTTAATTAATTAATTAATTAATTTATTTATTTTTAACAAAAGAAAAGTAAAAGGTCAAAACATCAAAACATGTGTGAAGGAAAGAAAGTGAGATGAAAAGACGAGATAGAAAATGTTACCGTCCTCTTAGTGGCATCAGTACCACTATTGTGAGTAGATGCGCTTGAGGTTCTTGCCTGCTCAACGCATCTACTGGTGACTGTAGGACTCCTAGTGTGAAGAGCTGCACTTGAGCTCTTCAGAATTAGGCTCAAGTGCTCTTGTAGGAGTGGGACCTCTTTGAACTGTGACTGCCTTCAGCTGCTGGTGATTGCTTGGGTTAGGTACTATTTGAGCTAGGAATTCCCCCTGCTTCCTCTCACTCAGCTCCTTTGTCATTTGACCCATTTGCACTTCCAGCTTTTGTATGGCTTGCTCAGTCTTTGTATTGACATGTTTTTGATCAGCCATGAATTGTTGTTGTGAAGTCACCAGATTATGTATCATATTCTCTAGTTGGTTCATCTTTGGCTCTTTAGCTGGTTGACTTGCTTGTTGGGTCCCTTTCTGCTGTCCTTGATTATTACTCCAGGAGAAATTGGGCTGGTTGCGCCATCCTGGATTGTAAGTATTGGAGAATGGGTTGTTCTTGTGGGGATAATTGTTTTGTCCCACAAAGTTCACCTCTTCTTGTTCTGCAAAAGGACACTTCTCAGTGGTGTGATCTAAATGGGAACAAATAGCACATACCTGGGATTGTGTGTCCAGTTGCAGAGGTGAAATTTTCTGCAACGTATGCTTGCTTCATGGGTCTCCTCACACGTGGTGGATTTGCTTCTAGGGGTCTTGGCCCTATTGGATTTTCTTGCAAGTCTTCCATTTCAACTTCTTCTTCTCCTTCTTTGTCTCTAGGTCGTTGTCGAATTGTCCGCTCAATTTCAGGATCGAGGGGAAAAACGGTTGAGGCTTGAGATCGACGACCTTGCATGAACTTGGCAGCTTCAGCACTGCATGGCTCGGATGCTCTCTGGAACTGGGCTCAATCGCAGGTTAGTGCGTTCGATAGCAGTGCGCTCGATCACACTTGGCTGACGATTGATCGCAATCACAGAATGCCTATCCGTAACCTGCAACAGAAAACAGAAAAGTGAAGGGAAACAAGAAATTCTTTTTTTTTTTTTTTGGGCTAAAACTAAATTGAAAATTAAAATAACAAAACTAAAGGAAGATAAATTTAAACAAAATTCGCCGCAATCCCTGGCAACGGCGCCAAAAACTTGTTGTGCAAAAATCTACCTAAATTAATAGGTAAATAATTGTACGTTTTACCTGCAAGTGCACAAGGTCAACATGGTAGTATAATGTGCAAGTACAGGATCATTCCCACGAGGATTGCTGAATTTATGTTTAAAAATAGATTCCTTAAGCAAAAGCAAAATAAAAGTTGATTGTTGATGTGATGATGACAAAGGGTAGGGCTTTGATATCCACCACTAATTATATTAGACTAGTATTTCAATATGCCAATGCTTTGATCAAGTTATGCATATTTAATGTTTGCCAACCTAAGGGCATGGGTGTATATTCCTTAAGCTATTGATTTCCCTAAGCAATGAGTTAAGCATGGGTGTATACTCTAACTCTTTTCTTTCCTAAAGGATTTACCATGGTATATACTAAGTTGTTCTTTAGAAACGCATATGTTCTATGGAAATCGACAAACACACAGGGCCTAGGGCATGGGTGTATATTCCTAGTTCCCTATGTTGATTAACCCAAGAATCGCAGTGTGGATTCTTTTGTTACTTAAGTTAAACCCAGGACTCGGTCATCCAATTTGATCTAACTAACAAGTCCATACCACATGCACATGTTGATCAGGCATACACATATGAGGAATTCATGCAAGCAGGTATTAATCAAGTTAAATAGCACAACATGATCATCACAAGGCGCCAATATTGAAATATTAATTTAACATAACTAGGGCTTCAATCTAGACCTACTAAATAAATTAGCTACACATAGAGTTGATGTTAAACATCTTCATAAAATAAAAGAAAGGAAAGGAAAGAATAAACCCGAGACTTGACTTGAGAGCTCCTATTCTTCTCCCTTCTCCAAGCCTACTTATTCAAAAGGCTTAGGAGTCTATTTATAGGCTTTAGAAGTCCTTGGAAAAGTAGTAAACCCTAGGGTTTTCGTAGGGTTTCAATCCTATTACAATTTGGAGTTTGAAAAACCCTAATATGGAAATAGGGACATTATAGCCGCCACTTGGAATGCCTCCTGCGCACGGGTGCACTCGATCGCAGCCCGTGTGCGCTCAATCGCAGGTCTGCGATCGATCCTTCTTTTAGCCTGCGCACGATCGCTCCTGGCCTGGCTCGTGCATCATCTTCTCTGGTATTCGCTCAATTGTAGGTACCCTGCGATTGATCGCAGTACCAGGGAGCTCCAATTTTTCCATCTTCTCTTTTTGAGCCTAAATCATCCAGTTTTACTTCACTTTCTTCCAAAAGCCTGTAAAAACATCAAAAACACAAAAAGGAATTAAAATGGCCTAATTAACTACAACCAAAGGATTAAAACATGTAAGATAAGGGCTGAAAATATGAATATTTTAGCGCTTATCATGCCACATGTTCTCATTTTGATCATTCTACTGAAACGTGTCCTTTGTATTTATCTGCAAATCAGGAGCAAGAGTCAAGGCTGAATGTTGAAAAGTATGAGACACACCTTGGTGACTTCGCAACAGCAATTGATGGCTTCGCAATAGCAATTGATGGCTGATAAAAAACAATTCAATACAAAGACTGACCAAGCCATTCAAAGACTGGAAGTACAAGTGGGAAAATTGGCCAGGGAGCTGAGTGCATCTCCCATCAATTCACCTTACCAATACCAAGAAGAAGAATGTCAAAGTCAGTTGGTGGCCAATCCTAATGAGCACTACATGGAGGATGAGTGCACTTACTATCATAAGCAAACAACCACCACACCTGGGAATGAAAAAACTGTTGAGGTGAGTTTTTGTGAGCCAAGTCTTGAGGATCCGATGGGAGAGTGCTTTGATGAATTTGGAGGTGACCTAGACCTGGACAAGCTACTTGAGCATGCTGAGACTTCTAAAGAGCCAAGTCTTGAGGATCCGTTGAATGAGCGTTTTGATCAATTTGAGTTTGACTTGGATCTTGACAAGTTCCTCAAGCAAGCTGAGATGTTTAGTGAGCCAAGTCTGGAGGATCCAATGGAAGAGCACTTTGCTCAATATGAATTTGGTCTGGACCTTGACATAATACGTGAGCAAACCGAAGCCTTATTGGATTCCACTCTTGAGAACAACAAAGGAGAAGAAGAAGATGAGCAAACTGAGGTTCTAGAGGAGCTATATCGGAAAAAGGAAGAGAGCACTGAGAGTTCTTCACCATTAGCTCTCATTCCTAAAACACCAAGAGGCCAAGAAAGAAGTCTGTTAGAGCTACCACATGAGCAAATTGAGGACATCAAGATAGAGAAGCTTCCTGAGTTTTCTTCTTACTATATTCCAGTTCATGATTCCCCACCGGATGAGCAACTGTTTGAGAAAACTCAGAGTGGTCTTCCCCAGTCTAGAAACACTCAGAATCACCTTGCAGCAGAAAAGATTCATTCCCTTTGGTGCAAGAGAAGGAAATATTGGTGCTTCAAGTTTAAAGTACCACAGTTTGGCTGAAGACGTTAAACTTAGCGCTCATGGGAGGCACCCCATAGCATATCATTTTGTTTTGTGGTTTGTTTTATTTTATTTTGTTTGACTTATGTTTTGTTTTTATTTTATTTTGGTATTTTTTTTTGTGTTTTTAGTGTTCTGTCTTGTTTTCCATCCTGTTACTGCAATCGATCATAACAAGCATGCGATCGAGCGCTGGTTTCCATTTGAGATTTCATCACATTCTGTTAGTGCGATCGAACGTACCATGCGTGCGATCGAGCGCACTTGGGCAGCATCCCATAGCTATGTTTTTATTTTATTTTTAAATGTGTTTTAAGTTAATTTTTGTTTTGTTTCTTTTTACATGTTTGTGTGTTTTCTTATTTTGCAGGGACAAGTGTGCTTCAATTCAAGTTTGGGGGTTGTGCTATGAGCCATGATTTCCAAGACTATGCCCACCATCTCCCAGGTACATTCTTTCCTTTACTTAGACACTTTGGGGACAATGTGCCATTTAAGTTTGGGGGTATGGGCACACATGATTGTTCACACACACTTTGTCCCAATTTCATGTTGTTTGTGTTGTTTGTTTATTTGATATATATATATATATATGTGTGTGTGTGTGTGTTTGCCCTAAATTTTAAGTTGATCTAAAAGAATTGTGATTTGAATTCATCAGTGAGTTTAAAATTTTGAACACATGATCTAATGAGTGAATCTGTTAGTTTGGTTACTTGTTTAGGACAGTTGAAAAATCACATGTTTGATCTCAGCACTCAAGCACATTAGCACATAATTTGTGAGGAATGACATGAGGTCCGATATGTGTGTGTTTGCATCTTGGATGAAGTTGAATGGCTTATTAGATGACACTGTGACATATATAGAAAAAAAAAAAAAAAAAAAAAAACAGATTTGAAATAAATGATCATTGATGGCTTTTCATTGAGTAATTGGACCTCTTATCTCAAAGCATTGAGTGCTCACGACAGAAGGTGAAAAAAAATTTGGATTTGATCAATGTCATGGTTAGTTGGTTTTGTAGCCTTTTTGACTTGAGTTAGTAGGTCCTTAGGGGTGTCTCTACACCTAATACCCTAAAACCACCTGGTTTGGGAGTCATTGACTTAACACTCGCTAAAAGGGTCAATTAGAAAGCTTAAGGGAACCAACATTGCACAACCTGACCAAAAAAAAAGAAAGAGAGAAAAGAAGAGAAAAAGAAATATGCCATTGTGTCATTCTGATAGGGATTCTAGTGAATTTTGAGATATGGAGACATTGCATATTGGAAAGATTTGGAAGCCTCATAATTTTGTACTAATTCACTGTACACAATTTTCAAACTTGTGATGATTTAGCATGTCCTTTGTAAGTAATTAAACTTTGAGATTCCAATTCATTATGAAGATGGAGTTCATCTTTTTAAGTTTGCTTATGAATGAAAACCATGATCTTGAAGTGATACTTTAATTTTTGGGATAACATGAACTGTGCATGATGTTTGTGGGTAACATTTCTGGAAAACCCTCACGAGATTTCACTTGTCCACTAGGGAATTCCTAAGGGTTTAAAAGGCTTGTTGTATACGCTAAATGCAATCGTATATCCCACGAAAGATGGATTTATCTCTTTTGTTTTCTATTTTTCCATTCCTGTTTTTAGTTTTGTATTGCTAAGGGACTAGCAATATATAAGTTTGGGGGTGTGATACGTGCTAAAATATTCATATTTTCAGCCCTTAACTTGCATGTTTTAATCCTTTGGTTTTAGTTAATTAGGCCATTTTAATTCATTTTTGTGTTTTTCATACTTTAGTAGGCTTTTGGAAGAAAATGAAGTAAATCTAGACGATTTGGGTTCAAAGAGAGAAATTGGAGAAAATTGGAGCTCCCTGACACTACGATCAATCGTAGGGTACTTGTGATCAAGCGCAGTACCCGAGAGGATACAGCATAAAGCAGGCTAGGAGCGATTGAGCGCATGACAGAAGAAAGATCGAGCGCACACGGGCTGCGATCGATCGCACCCGTGCGCAGGAGACACATCAAGTGGCGGCTAAAGTGTCACTCTTTCCATATTGGGGTTTTCCAACTCCCAATTGTAATAGGTCTCAAAACCCTACGAAATCCCTAGGTTTACTACTTTGCCAATGACTTCTAAAACCTATAAATAGACCCTTAAGCCTCTAGAATAGATATTCTTTGTAAGGAGAAGAATAGGAGCTCTCCAAGTTCAAGTTTCAGGTTTATTCTTTTCCTTTCTTTTATTTTCTGAAGATGTTTAACATCAATTTTATATGTAGCTAATTTAATTAGTAGGGCTTGATTGAAGCCCTAGTTATGTTTTGTTAATATTTCAATATTGGCGCCTTTGTGATGATCGTGTTGTGCTATTTAACTTGGTTAATGCCTACTTGCATGAATTCCTCACATGTGTGTGTCTGATCAACATATGCATGTGGTAAGGACCAGTTAATTAAATCAATTTGGATGGCCGAGTCCTGGGTTTAACATAAGTAACAAAAGTAATCCACACCGGATTCTTGGGTTAATCAACATGGGGAACCGGGAGTATATGCCATGCCCTAGGCCTTATGTGTTTGTTGATTTCCATAGAACATATGCTTTCCTAAGGAACAACTTAGTATAAATCATGCTAAATGCCTTAGGAAAGAAAAGAGTTAGAGTATATGCCATGCCTAACTCGTTGCTTAGGGTAATCTATAGCCTTAGGAGTATACGCCATGCCCTTAGGTTAACAAACATTAGATATGTATAACATGATCAAAGCATTGGCATATTGTTATATTATCTAAGTATGATTAGTGGTGGATATCAAAGCCCTGCCTTTACCTTTACTTTATCTTTATATCTTTTTATTTTTCTTAATATCAAATCTGTGACAATTTGATATTTTAATTAATTCGAAACGAAATCACAATCCTCGTGGGTTCGACCTCGTACTTGCTGCACTATACTATTGTTTTGATCTTGTGCACTTGCGAGTTAAAACGTACTAAATATTATCTATTAATTTAGGTAGTATTTGGCACATCACATTGCTTGAAGATGGTCATGATGGAGACAAGCTGCGAAGCTTGTTGTTCTTACTAAGTCTAGAGGTCCTTTAGGGAGCGAGTATCGTCTATTCAATAATTGTGAATCTTCCTTTAGTGGTTTCCTAGGTTTGGCTGCCCTGGAGTGGTTTTTATCTTGAGGTGCTCAAGGGTTTTTCACTTCGTCAACAAATCTGTGTTGTGGTTGTGTGGATTGTCTTTTTTGTAGTGTTGGTTTATTATTAAGCATAGCTATTTATTTTCCTTATATAAATTGCGTATGCGTTTGATTTGATTGTGATGTTGCCTTAATTCTAATGTGCATGTTATATATTTGATGAATGGCTTAGCTGTATATTTTGGTTATTTGGCAATTTGGGGGTAGAATACGATCCTTGTTGTTCTTTCAAAATTATTTGTTTCAAGAGGACTTTCATTAAGCAACAAGCCAAGAGTTTGTCTTGCAATACCAGGTTTGATTAGAATTATTATTTTGGTTAGAAGCCCCAAGTTTATGATTGATGGTCATGCTTGCAGAACTTATGATTTTTAGATATCTCAAATTTGTAACTTTCACCTTCTATTTACATTTACTATGAGTATGTTAGGTAGACGATCGATTCATTTAATTACCAGTTAATTGAACTGGAGAAATTGCCAGTAACCCAACCAGAATGGCTCAGTCCAATTTCGAGGGCATTACATTTTTTGCGTTTTCATGGGTGATTACTTACCTCAAACACTTAGATCCAACCTTGGACATATCAAAATGTCGAACTTATCGTCTCTGCAAGTCATATTCTAATGTTAGTGAAATTACTAAGAAAAACCCTAATCTTGCACTTAAAACCCTAATCATGCACTTAAAACCTTAATCGTGCACATTTTGCTTATAATGAATGATCAATCGTTTCTCGGGGACCATTCAATCATACATCCAAAATGTATTTTTTCCCATTTCATCCAACCAAAATTTGACATATCTCTTACCCAAGACTTCTAGGGATTACAACACTTATAAATAATACCATACAACATGCATAAACATTTAAATCAACCAAAGTCACAAAAACAAGTTAAAAACTCCATATATCTTAGCCCTTTTTTCCCATGGTCATATTCCCTTGTTAAGCAACCAAGGAAATGCTCTAAGCTGTTGAAAGATTGGTCTATTAACACGGTTTTTTTATTGAAAGGAAAACTAGTCTTTAAAGTTCACACATTTCATGCAAGAGTCAAGCTTATCTACTTAAAAGACTTAACTTTAAGCCATTATCTAAGGAAAGACAACTAGCATGCAATGTAACACATAAAACACAGCTTGAACATAAGGAATAAACATAAATTAGGGCGAGGTTAAGCGTTATACCTCAAAGGTGGGAGCTTTCCAAGCCCTGAAGAGCACAATTATCAAGGGAGGCCCTCTCTCTCTCTCTCTCTCTCTCTAAGGTCTAGTATTAAAAAAGTGGCGAAATATGGGTCTAGGGTTTATCATAACTTTTTAAATAGACCACATTCCATGTGCTTGTGTTGAAGAGACCAAATTTCAAATGCATGCAGAATGCCAGTGATTGATCATTTTAAAGCATGTAGACTGCCACTAATTGATCGTTAGGTATAAAGTCGTACCATTTGATCGTTTTAAACAACGGTCGATCGTTCTACGCATTCATTGCACCATTCGATTGTTCTAAAGTAATGATCAATCGTTATGGCTGAAAATCATAGTTTACCACATCTTCAAACTAGGCATATTCAAAACCTTAAAACTTGTTTGGGCATTTTTACAAAACCTCAAATGATTTGTAAAATATTTTCCATGTATTTGGACATGGTGTTGCAATATTTGATGCTTTACCAATTTACATGTGACGTTACCACTTATCTTTGTAGATTTGGCATAAAGAGTACCATACAAGATTTTATATCTAGTTTATTAGCTGACATGACACAGGAAATAAAATATGAAAATATTATGTGTATTTACATGTCATTTCATTGTATACCTTTGTTTAGTGTATTTCAAATTACATACTAACACGTGTCAAAAGTTGTAAAATAATTTTACTTAGCATTACTCTTATACCAAATTGGCCATTGTGGTTTCAAAAGTACCTAAAAGGTTCCTAGGGTTTTTAAACCATTCAAATTGGTTCCTGGCATCCAAAGGCTTGGCAAAAACGTTAGACGCTGACGTGGCTCCACGTTATAGGCAACTAGATAGTTTGGATAGTTTGGAAACCCCATGGACTTTTAGGAGCTTTTGAAATCATAGGACCATTTTGGTATTTAGAACATTTCCAATAACTTTCCTTTCATTTTTTTTTTTTAAAAAAAAAAAAAAAATTAATGGAACAAAACTACTTTTTGTTTCTATATTTAAATACACTCCACAATATCTTTCTTTATCTTTCCTTATATCAATTAAATATTCTTTATTTACAAAATATAAGTTCTTATTTACCCACAATTTTTTAACAAAATTTCAACACAATTCCCAATAAAAGGTAAAGAGAAGAGATAAATAATTTGTATTAAAATAATGTATGAGAGAACTCTTTTGGTTCCCTACATATTATGTAAAACTATATCATTCATAATGCTTAAGGAACCAATAGGTATCTGTCCTAGGTAAATTTTGTGATTTTTTATTTTTTTTTGACATTTTCCGTATATGTAGGGAAGGGAAGGAGTATATGGAAGCTGCTAGGAAAACTTACTGATCAGTTTTTGTTTTTTGTGTTTTTTGTTTTTTGTTTTTTTTTTTTGTTTTTTGTGTGTTTTTTTGTTTTTTTCTAATCGTCAAATTTCATTATTCAGTTTGACATTTTATTTACAAAATTCTTTTCTGGTTTGACATACAGTGCGTGCGGGATATATGAGAACAAGAGATGGAGTAATGTTATACATACAATTATTTGAGTCTTTTTATAATTTTTGACACATGTTAACATGAAATTAAAGACACAAAAAAAAAAAAAAAAAAAAAAAAATTAACATTCTTTAATCTCATGCTGACACATGTTAAAACTTATAAAAAAAAATAATAATAATTGTAAAATAATTGGACATCTAACATTTAAAAATGCTATACGTAGTACGACTATTTTTTTTTTTTTTTTTTTAAAAAAAAAATGATAAACGGTACAATTTCTTTACTTCTTTACAATTTGCTGACGTATATCAACATCTAATTGGAAGGCGTTTTTTTTTTTTTTAAGTGGCCAATGTTGCTCCAATCACATGTCACATGTCAGCAATTTATAAGAGTTATAAAGGAGTTGGACGAATAGCATTACTCAAAACTTTTTTTTACAGCTTTTGACATGCATTAACATAAAGTAATGCTAAAGTAATACTACAAGTCATTTTTGTGTCACTCTAATAATAACACAGCTCTTAAAATTATCATTGGGCTTTGTGATTAATTATTATTGAATTTTGATCAAATATTAATTTTAAAAACCACCTCATTTTTTGAGTAACACAAAAGCAACACAAGAGAGACTTCTACAATTATTCATTAGGATATGATTAAGACACATTCACCACTAAAAAAAATAATTTTAATATCCTCCAATCACATGTGAAACATAGTAAAGTACTTAGAAGTCTAGTATATTCCGTAGAGATTAGAGTAATGTCACACGTATAGTTATTTGTAACGACACATGTTAACATGTGATTAGAAACACATCGGCCACTAATTTTTTTAAAAAACATTTTCTAATCATATGCTGACACATATCAAGTCATTAAAAAAAATTTGTAAAATAGTTTAAAGTCTAATATTTTCCTTGATACAAACCCAAACCACAAGGGCCAAAAATGACTTTCCCAAGTATTTATGTTTTTACTTACATTTGCTTGAGGTGATCTTTTTGTATTTTCACAAACTTGTTTCCTCAATTATGTAAGTGAAAATTGAGTTTAACATAAATACATAAGAAATCAATCAAGAAAACAAAGCATAGCTGAAAATTCTTACAAGAAACATGATTTGACAACATTATTGTATGACCTTATCTGTCTCGTGGCAGCAAAATGCACCAAAAATTTCTCATCAACCGATGCTATGACATTGAAAGCGAAAATAACAAGATTTTAAGCAATACACAGAGGTAATAGACATCTTTCATCCAGTGGACCCAAGAAATGGTATAATGCAGAAAGAGTTTGCAGCCTTAGGATATGCTATAACACCAGGAAATATTACATCTAGGAATCAGAAAGGAAAAAGGACTTTGAATAAAGAAAAATCTAAAGGAACACCCTATGCTTTGTACTAGAAGAGGTACTCAAACCCCATGTATTTGTGCTGCCGAATCCTTCCAATCATGTTTGATATGCACACCCCACCTAAAATATAGGCACAAAAACATTTTTAAGGATTCAATTCACCAACTTTAATTAAAGGGAACAATAATTATCTTCTAATAAAGTTGCACTAACATAAAAGGACCCCACATTACAGAGCTGTTACAGTAGCATGAACAAAATGGTGCTACATATGCTGATCCTGTGTTTATTAAAGTATCTGCTATGCTAATAATTGCGCAAGGTGATGCCATTCAAAGAGATTTTGGCTTTGTTTGGCAAAGCCTTTCATTTTCCTTTGTTACTGTTCATCACCATTTTCCAAAAAAATCAACATCAAAATATTCTAACTTTTTTCACTTTTTATATCACATCATTCTTTTTTTATTATTATTCAAATAAAAAAATCATTACAAAACAAAACTTTTCACTTTTCCATATCACTTTTTCACATTTTTATACCAAACATTCTTAATTTTTTTTTTTTTTTTTCACATCAATCTACATCAATTACAGTGTCTAAAGAAAAGGTTTTGTCAAACAAAGCCTCCCCCTTGGCATATGAGAAAGAAGTATAGAAGAGTCATCTGTGAATAGAACAGAGGCAAACAAAACAAGAGCTAATCTGAACCTAGAATCCAAGACTCTCTTATGAAAGACATTCCAACTCATTCAGGCAAAAATTGAATCTATCAAAGGATTTGCTTGTACAGAGCAATGCCTGGAGCAATAAGCCCTGCACGGCTTTTGTCGTTTGAACATGAAATAACTGAAAAGCTTTGTAATTTTTATCTTTGCTTTATTTTCTTCATTTACTTCTAAGGCAGCAAAATGATTATTATCAAAAGACACTATCATTATTCATCATGCTGAACCAACATTAACTAAACTCCAGACTCCACAATCATCAAATCCCAATCATGACATATGCTTTGAAAAAAATACCATAAAGAATGAAAGAAAGATAGCACATATAAAGCTGCAACAAACATTAGAATTAGGCGAATAAGCCATAGTGACCAAGTGCAATGCAACTAATTTTTGTGAAGTAGTGAAGTGGTAGTCATGCTAACAGAGAGGAACCAGAGATAAGGGTTCATTGGTTACCTCTTGCAGAACTCAGTTACGGATCGCGATCCATTGAAAAGAATGAACCACATCAAGACAATCACCAAAGCATCTGGTAAAAGATTTAGGAACTCAAGTGCAATATCATACAAGCATACAAGCAGAAAATCACTTTCTGTTGAGAGGTGGCAGGTAAAACCAACAAGACCAGAAAACGCCTCGTAAACCAAGGCCTCACATTCACTGTCGTTTTTTCGCCTCATTCTATAACTATTTTTTAAAGATTACACTAGGAGCATTGCAAGCAAATTGACTAAAGGTTCACAACAAACTAAATTGTAAATGAAACCGTTAGAACATTAATTAAATGACTAAATCACCATTTCTTACGGTCCTAAATTTTTTGGGCTAACTGGTAATTAAAACTCAAGTGCAATCTTATACAAGCATATAACGGCAGAAAATCACTTTCTATTGAGAGGTGGCAGGTAAAACCAACAAGACCAGAAAAGTCCTTGTAAACCAAGGCCTCAAATTCACTTTTATTTTTTCGCCTCATTAAAAAATTACACTAGGAGTATTGCAAGCAAATTAGTTGACAAAAGCTTCACAAAATAAATTGTAAACAAAAATATTAGAATATGTAATTAAAAGATTAAGATCCTTATTTTCTTTCTGCAAAAGCTTTTGAAATAACCGGAGATTAACATGGTATAAGAGCAATAGTCTTGAATTTGAATCCTAACACAGGGAGAGTTCGAGCTCATACGTGAAAAGAGTGTGAGAATATTATCTAAATAATTAAATCAATAGTTCCCATCAGCTTAATCTTTTGAACCAAACTTCCACTGAAAATTCTGGTTCTTACTCAAGCAGCTCATTCGATGAAACCCTGGGGGCTGGGGTAGATTACCAAATCCTTAAAGCAACAAGAATTACTACATGGCACCTGCAAAATGTTTTTTTTTGGCAAATGGGCGAATTTGTAAAAGTTATCCAAATTTGAACAGTGTAAATTCCACAGTTGCACTTTATCAACAATACAACATTAAATCACAATCTAACAGGCATATATCAAAGAAAGCAGATCATTGGAGAAAGGAAAACAATAGAGGATACTGAAAAGATAACGCTCCCACCAATCCAACATGTAGAGCCCAAAAGTGACATTGTAAAGATAGATCTTGCGCTGAATCCAGTTCATAGCTTCGAAAGCGACGAACCCACTAACCATATAATCAAAAATCAAGATCAGAAACACATGAGCAGGGCTGGATGATTCATAAAATATACAGACATAATTTTTTTTTTTACAAAATAATTAAAGAGGAAAGCGTGATCCCAAATCTCGCAATTATCTATCAGAGTTCAAGAACGAGGAGTACCAATAGAGAGAGAGGGAGAGAGGAGCCGAGGAGTCGTCTCGTAGATAGGCAAGTCGTCTGTGTCTGCTCAGAACGGCACCATGCGTGGAGTCAACGGTGTTTGAGAGGAAGAAAATGCGCGTGAGTTTATGGCCAGAAGCAAATAAGGACGAGAACAAAGAAAAGTAATTCATAGGGGTACAATCGTAATTTAGGTGTTTTTATTTTTGGTTTTTATATTTATTTCTAAGTAATTTATAAAAAAAAAATAAAAAAATAAAAAAGAAATAAAATAAAAAAAGGAAAGTTACAAGGAATTAGACCAAAAATAAAAAAATCGAGAGCAGCAACTAGGGCTGTTAAGTGAGCGAAGCGTCTCGTGAGCAAGCTCGGGCTCGGCTTGCATAAGATCGACTCGTGCTCGACTCGAATATTATATGAAGCACTTCGTGAACACAAATCCTAGCTCGAATATTAAACGAAACAAGCTCGGCTCGACTCGGCTAACTCGTGAGCAGCTCGTGAGCTCGGCTCGTATAAGGCTCGCCTCGCGGCTCGTATATTTTTTATTAAGTAACAAATAACAATATATAATCAACATTACTCATTTACTCAATAATAACAAATATATTATATACCTTTGTTTTTTTTTTTGTTATTTATGTATATGTGTGTATATATATTATATATATAATATATGTATATATTAATATAAAAACATATAAGAAATATATATATATATATATATATATATATGATATTGTCATTAATCATTTTATCATATGATATAATCATATAGTACAACCGCACAAGTTATTGTGTCATTTAATACAAATATTATAATTAGATAGTTTATACTTTGGAAATTGGAATCGTATATATCACATAATCATTAATCATTATATAATCATATGGTATATCTGCATAAGTTATTGTGTTATTTAATCAATACATTATAATTATATACTTTATTCTTATAAAACATATATGATGTATCACATGATCTTAGATCTAAGATAATATTAATATTAATTGTGAGATAATATGATCATAAAATTTAAGTATGAGTATACGACCATTAGATCATATGAATTTATTACTTAGAGTTTGAGTATTTCGGTTTTCTTGCTTCTATTTTGTAATAAGGCTTGGCCACTCGATCTGCCTACTTGGATGTGAACTGAAGTATTGAACTTTGATCCAGATCTTTTAGGTCGTAGATGTGAATTTTAGTCCAAACCTTCGAGTTGTGGACATGAACTTCATCCTGGCTTTTGGGTTGAAGAGGAATTTGCGCTACCTATACATTGGATTGCGTCTGTCTTATGTTTGTTTAATGTTCTTTAACATTTTAGTTGATTTTGTATGGATGATTGTGATGTTGGGATTAATCTATTATATTTGTTTAATGTTCTTTAGCATTTTAGTTGATTTTGTTAGTTTTAATTGTAAGGTTGACATTAATCTGATATGTTTGTTTAATATTCTTTAGTATTTTAAGGTGCAAATTATTCTGGATGATTTTTATAATCTAATACATCTAAATTACAAAAAAAAAAAACAAAGTCGAGCTCGAGCTCGAGCCTGGCTCGAGATCGAGCAAAATAGTCGAGCTCGAGCAGGGTACATACCCTGTCGAGCCGAGCTCGAGCAGCATAGTCGGGCTTGAGTCGAGCTCGAGCTCGAGCTCGA
>NC_081548.1:11137440-11138630 GCF_901000735.1 Corylus avellana | reverse complement strand
TGTTGAGGTGAGTTTTTGTGAGCCAAGTCTTGAGGATCTGATGGGAGAGTGCTTTGATGAATTTGGAGGTGACCTAGACCTGGACAAGCTACTTGAGCATGCTGAGACTTCTAAAGAGCCAAGTCTTGAGGATCCATTGAATGAGCGTTTTGATCAATTTGAGTTTGACTTGGATCTTGACAAGTTCCTCAAGCAAGCTGAGATGTTTAGTGAGCCAAGTCTGGAGGATCCAGTGGAAGAGCACTTTGCTCAATATGAATTTGGTCTGGACCTTGACATAATACGTGAGCAAGCCGAGGCCTTATTGGATTCCACTCTTGAGAACAACAAAGTAGAAGAAGAAGATGAGCAAACTGAGGTTCTAGAGGAGCTATATCGGAAAAAGGAAGAGAGCACTGAGAGTTCTTCACCATTAGCTCTCATTCCTGAAACACCAAGAGGCCAAGAAAGAAGTCTGTTAGAGCTACCACATGAGCAAATTGAGGACATCAAGATAGAGAACTTCCTGAGTTTTCTTCTTACTATATTCTAGTTCATGATTCCCCACCGGATGAGCAACTGTTTGAGAAAACTCAGAGTGGTCTTCCCCAATCTAGAAACACTCAAAATCACCTTGCAGCAGAAAAGATTCATTCCCTTTTGTGCAAGAGAAGGAAAGATTGGTGCTTTAAGTTTAAAGTACCACAGTCTGGCTGAAGACATTAAACTTAGCGTTCATGGGAGGCACCCCATAGCATATCATTTTGTTTTGTTGTTTGTTTTATTTTATTTTGGTATTTTTTTTGTGTTTTTAGTGTTCTGTCTTGTTTTCCATCCTGTTACTGCGATCGATTGTAACAAGCATGCGATCGAGCGCTGGTTTCCATTTGAGATTTCATCACATTCTATTAGTGCGATCGAACGCACCATGCGTGCGATCGAGCGTACTTGGTCAGCATCCCATAGCTATCTTTTTATTTTATTTTTAAATGTGTTTTAAGTTAATTTTTGTTTTGTTTCTTTTTACTTGTTTGTGTGTTTTCTTATTTTGCAAGGACAAGTGTGCTTCAATTCAAGTTTGGGGGTTGTGCTATGAGCCATGATTTCCAAGACTATGCCCACCATCTCGGGTACATTCTTTCCTTTACTTAGACACTTTGAGGACAATGTGCCATTTAAGTTTGGGGGTATGGGCACACATGATTGTTCAC
>NC_081548.1:11120743-11137340 GCF_901000735.1 Corylus avellana | reverse complement strand
GGTAGTAGGCATGCTGCCTTCTGCCATGCAGTAGCTTGGCTTCATGTGAAAGCCAGGCTTTCACGTGAAGGCAATCACTCCTCTCTTGTCCTCTTATTCCATAATCTCTCTCTCTCTCTCTCTCTCTCTCTCTCTTTCTTGTGCATGCTGTTGTGACAAATATGATGTACAAATTTAATTGTACTCGCAAGCGCACGAGTCGTGTGCAATATAGCGTGTGTGCAAGTGCGAGGTCAATCCACAGGGAATTGTGTCGTGAAAACTAATTCTTATCTAAACTAATCCTATTTTAACCTAGTTCCGAAGTTTGTCGTGCATTTGAAATTGAAAACAAAAACTAAAACAAAATGAAATAATTAAAAGATAAAAAGGGAACTAAGGTTTTCAGAATCCACCTCACTAAATTAAACCATACATTCTCATGTGTTTGTTCATACATCTGACAAACAATTAAAACCTATGCATGTTCTATTGTTCCTATTGAAAGATTCAATGAATCCATCCATTTTACAAATGACAATGCATATCCAATTTAGTTCAAAAGATCCAATGTATCCATGCTTTGCACAAAAGACAATGGATATCCAAAGTAAATCAAAAGATGCAAAGTATCCGTCGGATGAAACACATTGAATATCCAACTTCGGCACAATCAAACACAATTTTGTCACATAATTGAATTAAAACGAACATACATTACATTAAGGTCGGATTTGTACGAACAAAACATAAAAATATAAAACTAATTAATGGCGAGGTTTCATCTTCAACCTTAGTTGAAGATTTAGCCTCTCATGACAAAAGAAATCATAAAGAAACTAAATTACTTCATTAAAATTAAAAACTTACAAAATAATTCGAGTTCCAAGCTACAAAAACCCAGAAAACACGAAAAAGGACCATGAACGGTGCCCCCGGTGCCTCTTCGTACGTTTACAATGAAAGACAATGATATTTATTAGCTAATTTTAGGGTTTTAGCGCTGCCAGGTCGGCCGAGTGCGCTCGATCGCACTCGTGCAAGGTGTCTCCTATGGCGCGGGGCGTGAGTGCGATCGATCGCAATTCCAATAGGAATTAGCCTACTCTTGTGAAATATGACTTTGTATATCTTTGAGTTAGCTTTCCAATGACACCAAGATCGCTTCAATCCGAGCTATACAACTCTAGATATAGCCTTTTTAGTGGGACTCGTTGAGTGCGAATCATCGCTCGATTCCAATTTGCTACCAATGCTCCATGAAGTGTCTTAAGCCCCAGAATGAGTTGCAAATATCACCTTAAAGGCGCATTTTCCTCTTAACGACTTGCAAATCACTAAAACACCAAAACTAACCAAAACATCATAAAATACTAAAGCTAAAGGAGTGGCAAATGCAAATTAAGGGGTCCAAATATGCAATATTTGGCACTCATCAAAATACCTACCTAAATTAATAGGTAAATATTCGCTACGTTTTACTCGCAAGTACACAAGATCAAAATGATAGTATAGCAGGCAAATACAAGATCATTCCCACGAGGATTTGTAAATTATGCTTACAATGTATTTTCCTATTTAATTAATGGAAATAACTCAATTGTCATAGATTGAATTAAACTAAAGAAATGAAATAAAAGAAATACTAAAACTAAAAAGGATTAGGGCTTTGAAATCCACCGCTAACCATACTTAAATAAGATTAACAATATGCCAATATTCCAATTATCTCTAGATATCCAATGTTTGACAACCTAAGGGCATGGTATATACTCCTTAAGCTATTGCCTTCCCTAAACAATGAATTAGGCATGGTATCTACTCTAGTTCTTTTCTTCCCTAGAGAATTTACAATGGTATCTACTAAGTTGTTCTTTAAGGAAGCATAAATCTATGAAAATCGACAACCATACAAGGCCTAGGGCATGGTATCTACTCCCGATTCTCCAAGTTGATTAGCCCAAGAACCTGTGATGGGGTTCTTTTGTCACTTTATTAAGCCCAGGACTCGGTCATGAACTTTACTCTCGTTACATCCCTGTCCTGATGCAACTCCTAACAAGAAAATAGTAACTCCCCATTACATATTCCGTCCTTACGAAACTCCTGATGAGAAAATAGTAACTCACCGTTACATGTCGCGTTCTGATGGCACTCCTGATGAGAAACCAGTAACACCTCGTTACATGTCTCGTTTTGACGGGGTTCCTAGTAGGAAAACAGTAAGCTTCTGCAAACAGCCCCTGAAAGCCTAAAAGCTATTCCCCAAAATTTTAAACAACAAGAAATACAAGAAACATCATTGAATAAGGCCAAACTAAAACCTAACAGTTCGGAATCGAGGTCGAACATTTGGCCAAAGAGCATGGAATGTTCGATCAAAATGCCAAGGTTCATGCAAGGCTCATACTTTCAAACCATGATGTAATAAATCTCGTCCTAAGCCTTTAATAGGTTTTTACTCCTGATTTGTATGAATACAAAGGACAAGTCTTAGTAGTGTGATTAGAATGGGAACATATGGCACATACCTGGAGCTGTGCAGCTTGCTGAACGGGAGAGATGTTATGAGTAGTCATGGCTTTTGCAATCATATCTACCTTCCTTTCCATGACAGCCATCTGATTTTGAACTCCTCTATTCGTGTTCACTTCATATATGCCCTTACTCTTTACTCCTTGCCTCCCTCTGGATGAGAATTGTTGGGAGTGCTCACTCAATATCTCGAAGAGCTCTATGGCTTCCTTACTGCTCTTTTCCATAAGAACACCTCCACAAGCTGAATCAACGATACCTTTGTTAGTGTCATTTAAACCTTCATAAAAAGCTTGTATGTGATCATCTTAAGGTAGGTTGTGATGTGGACACTTGAGAAGCAACTCATTGAAGTGCCCCCATGCTTCAAAGAAAAGGTCTCCATCTCTCTATTGGAATGTTTGAATCTCCCTTCTAAGTTGCCTTGTCTTTTGAGCTAGGAAAAACTTCTTGAGGAATTTTGTGGCTATAAATATATAATAACAAATTATACATATATAATATGACAAATTATATATATAAAATATGCATATTGAATAATATAAATGTATAAGATTAATGCTTAATCATATGATTCAATGACCATTCAAATACTTATTCAAGTTCATCATATGATTCATGTACAATGATAATATGATTCGTATAATATCAAATTAAGTAATTTACATTGGATTAAATAATGAGTTACTTATAACTACAATTGAAATATTAATGTATTATTATTATAATTTATATGATTATATCACATGATCAACTAATGATTAAATCATATAATAACAAATCAAGTAATTGGCATTTGTAATTGGACCTCTTGTCTCATTAAGAATTGAGTGTTCACGTCAAAAGGTGAAGAATTTTGATTTGGTTAATGTCATGGTTAGTTTGGTTTCGTAACCTTTTTGACTTGAGTTAGTAAGCCCTTAGGGGTGTCTTTACACCTAATGCCCTAAAACCATTTGGTTTGGGAGTCATTGACTTAACACTCATTACATGGGTCAATTATAAAGATTAAGGGAACCAAACATTGCATAGCCTGACCAAAAAGGAAAAAGAAAAAAAAAAAAAAACGGGAGTGAAGCTAAAAGCTACTAGTTTCTCGTCAGAAGCATCGTTAAGATGGGCGTGTAATGGGACCGAAGTTGGACTCCCTGGTTTATCACCAGATGGAACGTCAAGACAGGACATGTGACAGGGATGAGTCATTTGGCCTTTTGTCATGACGGCACTTGTTTCCAATTGAGACGTGAAGAAGGATTTCGATGAGAGGTAGAGTTTCCTTGGTATCTTGGTTTTCTTCCTAATTTTCCTTCCCATTGCTTTTGGAAAAGCATTGGATGTGTTTACGGAAGTGTTCTACACTGCTTCGGCACCCGGACATCTCTTGGGTATCACTTGAAAGTGATTAGGTCACTTGGGCGTCATAACGCGGCTCCTAACGAGAAAATAGGGAGTCACTTCCCAATTCCCATCCTAATGGAGTTGATTTCCCGTTAGGACGCTGTTGGTTTCTGCAGAATGTTCGAAGCCATTTTTTTACCTGCAAAACATCCGAATTTGAAGATGCTCTTTCTTGTTTCTTTTTTAATTCTTCAATCTGTTCTTCATTGAAGCTTATTTCTTCTCCAACAACATCTTTGAGTTTTAGATTTTCTATTTCCTATCTAAAAGACTCCTCTCCTTGCATCATGAAGATTAATTCTTCTTCATCAGAAGAGCTTTCTTTGTCACTTGAGGCTTCATATAGAATTTCATCTATGTTAGAGGTTTCTTCTTCGTATAGAACTTCAAATTCTTGCTCTTCCAGAAATTTGATCATTTTCTTCCCTTCAGAGTAAAAGTTGTAGATTTGGGAAAGACCAGAGCCGTTGATTTGGCATCATTTGGAGCTCGGATGAAGAAGTTATGGCCAAAATACCCGGACCAATTTTGTTTCCACAAATGATTTTTTTCAGCTTATAAAAAGTTTGCCCTTTCTCTTTGTATATAGAGAAAAGGATGCTCATTTGTGAAGGTCAGACCTCCAAGTACTAAAATTAGAAGGGATAGTCTCTAGGGAAAGTAGATTACCTCTCTATGTTAATCCAAGATGGATTGGGTTGGAAGCCATCGTTGCTTTCCCCCTCTTGATGGTTGTGAAGCTTCCTTCCATGCTTCACCATTATTGCACCAAGTGGAATGCCTAAAAGGCTTGAAACCTTCCACCACTTGGGGTCGTTGCTTAGCATGTTGCCTTTTGCGTGTTGCCTTGCTCGTTCATCTACAAAAAGTTTGTTGCTATGAGTGCTTGAAGAAAGAAGTCTACCGAAGGGTCGGTAAGGAGATGCATTGTGATAAGTGCTAAAATATTCATATTTTCAACCCTTAACTTGCATGTTTTAATCCTTTGGTTTTAGTTAATTAGGCCATTTTAATTCCTTTTTGTGTTTTTCATACTTTTGCAGGCTTTTGGAAGAAAATGAAGTAAATCTAGACGATTTGGGTTCAAAGAGAGAAATTGAAGAAAATTGGAGCTCCCTGACACTGCGATCGAGTGCAGTACCCGAGAGGATACAGCATAAAGCAGGCCAGGAGCGATCGAGCGCATGACAGAAGAAGGATCGATCGCAGACCTGTGATCGAGCGCACACGGGCTGCGATCGATCGCACCCGTGCACAGGAGACACATCAAGTAGCGGCGAAAGTGCCACTCTTTCCATATTAGGGTTTTCCAACTCCCAATTGTAATAGGTCTCAAAACCCTACGAAATCCCTAGGTTTACTACTTTGCCAAGGACTTCTAAAACCTATAAATAGACCCTTAAGCCTCTGGAATAGATATACTTTGTAAGGAGAAGAATAGGAGCTCTCCAAGTTCAAGTCTCGGGTTTATTCTTTTCCTTTCTTTTTATTTTATGAAGATGTTTAACATCAATTTTACATGTAGCTAATTTAATTAGTAGGGCTTGATTGAAGCCCTAGTTATCTTTTGTTAATATTTCAATATTGGCGCCTTTGTGATGATCTTGTTGTGCTATTTAACTTGATTAATGCCTACTTGCATGAATTCCTCACATGTGTGTGCCTGATCAACATATGCATGTGGTACAGATCAGTTAGTTAAATCAATTTGGATGGCCGAGTCCTGGGTTTAACATAAGTAACAAAAGTAATCCACACCGGATTCTTGGGTTAATCAA
Organism: Corylus avellana; assembly: GCF_901000735.1. Classification (NCBI taxonomy): domain Eukaryota; kingdom Viridiplantae; phylum Streptophyta; class Magnoliopsida; order Fagales; family Betulaceae; genus Corylus; species Corylus avellana. Next base: position 11,131,650 of record NC_081548.1, on the reverse strand, counting down.
CATAGGGAACCGGGAGTATATGCCATGCCCTAGGCCTCATGTGTTTGTCGATTTCCATAGAATATATACTTTCATAAGGAACAACTTAGTATAAATCATGCTAAATCCCTTAGGAAAGAAAAGAGTTAGAGTATACTCCATGCCTAACTCGTTGCTTAGGGAAATCTATAGCCTTAGGAGTGTACGCCATGCCCTTAGGTTGACAAACATTAGATATGCATAACATGATCAAAGCATTGACATATTGTTATATTATCTAAGTATGATTAGTGGTGGATATCAAAGCCCTGCCTTTATCTTTACTTTATCTTTATATCATTTTATTTTTCTTAATATCAAATTTGTGACAATTTGATATTTTAATTAATTCGAAACGAAATCACAATCCTCGTGGGTTCGACCTCGTACTTGCTGCAATATACTATTGTTTTGATCTTGTTCACTTGCGAATTAAAACGTACTAAATATTATCTATTAATTTAGGTAGTATTTGGCACATCAAGTCTTTGGCGCCGTTTCCAGGGATTGTTTGATTTTGTTTGGAATTTTTTTTCCTTTAGTTTATTTTTGTTTTAATTTAGTTTTAATTTTCTATTTTTTTTCGTAGTTAATGTTCTGCCTCTGGAGGTGCGATCGATCACCCAACCAGGGTGATCGACCGCACCAGTACGATCGAGCGCACCTCCCAGTGCGATCGATCGCACATCTAGAGAACAGCACAGTACTGCGATAATTATAGATCTGATTTTTTCTTTTGTTTTATGCAGGGTCAGTTGAGTCTGCATCTTTGTAAGTTTTTAATTTTGTTTTTATTTTCCCTTTTTATCTTTTGTTATTTTTACTTTCACACATGTAGGGAGGCATTCCGACACCCCATGGACCATGTTCTTCATGCCATGACCCTTATCACCATGTTAGAGAATGTCTTATAATGAGACAAATTTCTAACGAAATTAATGGGCATAAGAACACATCGATCTCTAGATTGGGGAACGACAACTATCTTGATTTTTGCAACCCAACCTGGAGCCAACAGTCAAATTTCCCGTGGCAAGCTTAAGCTCCTAGAAATCATTCATATTCCTCTTAATCGGCCTCACCACTACAAGATCAGATGGCTGCCATGCAAAAGACATTGAATATACTTGTAAAATCCATGGCTAGTCGAAACATCTCTCCTATTCAGCTAGCCACCCAACTACAGGTATGTGCCATGTTGTGCAAAAATCTACCTAAATTAATTGGTAAATAATTGTACGTTTTACCTACAAGTGCACAAGGTCAACATGGTAGTATAAGGTGCAAGTACATGATCTTTCCCACGAGGATTGCTGAATTTATGTTTAAAAATAGATTCCTTAAGCAAAAGCAAAATAAAAGTTGATTGTTGATGTGATGATGACAAAGGGTTGGGCTTTGATATCCACCACTAATTATATTAGACTAGTATTTCAATATGCCAATGCTTTGATCAAGTTATGCATATTTAATGTTTGCGAACCTAAGGGCATGGGTGTATACTCCTTAAGCTATTGATTTCCCTAAGCAACGAGTTAGGCATGGATGTATACTCAAACTCTTTTCTTTCCTAAAGGATTTAGCACGGTATATACTAAGTTGTTCTTTAGAAAAGCATATGTTCTATGGAAATCGACAAACACACAGGGCCTAGGGCATGGGTGTATACTCCTAGTTCCCTATGTTGATTAACCCAAGAATCGCGGTGTGGATTCTTTTGTTACTTAAGTTAGACCCAAGACTCGGTCATCCAAATTGATCTAACTAACAAGTCCATACCACATGCACATGTTGATCAGGCATACACATATGAGGAATTCATGCAAGCAGGTATTAATCAAGTTAAATAGCACAACATGATCATCACAAGGCGCCAATATTGAAATATTAATTTAACATAACTAGGGCTTCAATCTAGGCCTACTAAATAAATTAGCTACACATAGAGTTGATGTTAAACATCTTCATAAAATAAAAGAAAGGAAAGGAAAGAATAAACCCGAGACTTGACTTGAGAGCTCCTATTCTTCTCCCTTCTCCAAGCCTGCTTATTCTAAAGGCTTAGGAGTCTATTTATAGGCTTTAGAAGTCCTTGGAAAAGTAATTAGCCCTAGGGTTTTCGTAGGGTTTCAATCCTATTACAATTTGGAGTTTGAAAAACCCTAATATGGAAATAGGGACATTATAGCCGCCACTTGGAATGCCTCCTGCACACGGGTGTGCTCGATCGCAGCCTGTGTGCGCTCGATCACAGGTCTGCGATCGATCCTTCTTTTGGTCTGCGCTCGATCGCTCCTGGCCTGGCTCGTGCAACATCTTCTCTGGTATTGCGCTCGATCGCAGGTACCCTGCGATTGATCGCAGTACTAGGGAGCTCCAATTTTTCCATCTTCTCTTTTTGAGCCTAAATCACCCAATTTTACTTCACTTTCTTCCAAAAGCCTGTAAAAACATCAAAAACACAAAAAGGAATTAAAATGGCCTAATGAACTACAACCAAAGGATTAAAACATGTAAGATAAGGACTGAAAATATGAATATTTGAGCGCTTATCACACCCCCCAAACTTACATATTGCTAGTCCTTTAGCAATACAAAACTAAAAACTAAAGGGAAACTGAAAACAAAAAGATAAATCCATCTTTCGTGGGATGTACGATTGCATTTAGCGTATGCAACATGCCTTTTAAACCACTAGGAATTCCCTAGTGGACGAGTGAAGTCTCGTGAGGGTTTTCCAGAAATGTTACCCACAAACATCATGCAAGAGTTTATGTTATCCGAAAATTAAGGTATCACTCAAAACCATGATTCTCATTCATTAGCAAGCTTAAAAAGATAAACTCCATCTTCTCAATGAATTGGAATTTTAAAATTTAATTACTTACAAAAGACATGCTAAGACATCACAAGTTTGAAAATAGGGTAAAGTGAACTAGCACATAAATATGAAGCTTCCAATTGTTTCTAATGTGCAATGTCTCAATATCTCAAAGTTCACTGAAATCCCTATTAGAATGAACAACAATGGCATATTTTTCTCTTTCTTCTTCTTTTCTCCTTTTTTTTTTTTTTGGTCAGGTTGTGTAATGCTTGATTCCCTTAAGCTTTCTAATTAACCCATGTAACGAGTGTTAAGTCAATGACTCCCAAACCATATGGTTTTAGGGCATTAGGTGTAGAGACACCCCTAGGACTTACTAACTCGAGTTAAAAAGGCTACGAAACCAAACTAACCATGACATTAACCAAATCAAAATTCTTCACCTTTTGACGTGAACACTCAATGCTTTGAGGCAAGAAGCCCAGTTACTCAGTGAAAAGCTTATCAATGATCAATTTTTTATTTTATTTTATATATATATATATATATATATATATATATATGCGAAAGTATCTATCTAATAAATCATTCAGTTTCACTTAAGACATAGAAACACACACATTAAACTTTCATGTCATACCCCACAAATTATGTGCCAATGTGCTTGTGTAAGATCAGATCAAACATGTGAATTCTCAACTGTCCTAAGCAAGTAACCAAACTGAAAAATTCAATTATTAGATCATGTGTTCAAAAATTTTAAGCTCACCAATGAAATCAAATCACAATTTTTAAGATCAACTAAAATTTTAAGACAACCATGAACATGCATATATTTTTTTTCTTTTTGATTTTGATTTTTTTTTATTTTTTATTTTTATTTTTAATAAAATAAAACTGGGACAAAGTGTGTGTCAAGTGTCTCCCATACCCCCAAACTTAAATGACACATTGTCCCCAATGTGTCTAAATAAAGGAAAGAGTGTACCCGGGATATAGTGGACATAGCCGTGGAAAGCATGGCTCATAGCACACCCCCAAACTTGAATTGAAGCACACTTGTCCCTGTAAAATAATAAAACACACAAACAAGAACAACACTGAAATGACTTAAATTTTTTTTTTTTTTTTAGAAAAATAATTATGGGATCCTGCCAAGTGCGCTCGATCGCACGCATGGTGTGTTCAATCGCACTAACAGAATGCAATGGAATGATAAATGGAAAGCTGCACTCGATCGCACATAAGGTGCGATCGATCGCAGTAACAGAATGCAAAAATTGCAAGAAAAGACTTAAAACACAAAACACCAAAATAACATAAAACATAACAAACAGAAACAAAATAAAATAAAAATAAAACAAAAGGATATGCTATGGGGTGCCTCCCATGAGCGCTAAGTTTTACGTCTTCAGCCAGACTGTGGTCCCCTCTTAATTGTGCCCAGAAGTAGATGCTCCAGATGGTGGTGGTAACCGAGCTAGGATGGACCGCATCAAGTTTTCCAGGGCAGCTAAACGTTTGTCCATGGCGACCTTATCTTCCCTAGCTTCCCTTCTTTGACCAGCTACCTCTCTCTCAAGACCATCCATTTGCTCACAAAGGGATCGATATTGGATGGCTGGAATATCAATTGAGGCCTCTTCATCAACTTCTACTACCGGCTCAGCTGCCGGTTCATCTTCAGCCATTAGCTCAACCTCCTCTGCCTCTTCCTCTTCTTCTGGAAGTGCTTGGGGCATATGAGAGCAACTCTTATTCCATTGGCGAATGCCAAATATGGGAGTGGTCGTGACTGGTTCGTCTGCTGCAATGCCCTTGATTGCCTTTTTCCGAAGAATATATGTGATCAAGTATGGGAATGGCAACCCCCATGAGTGAGTGGACTCTGCTCCCCCAACATGCACTCCATTCCAAAATTTATGGATTTGATTCCAAATAATTTTCGGGAATGGAATACCAGGCATCCTTGTGAAAGGCGTAAAGGGTTTGTAGAAATTGATCTCGCCTTTGAGTTTTGTGTCCCAAGGGGAAGGCATTTCGATGAAGCACTGAGTCCACGAACCATAACCTTCGCGGCAACTTGGACCTGCTGCCAGCATTGTGGTGGGCATCTGCATAGTCCCCTTGGCACATATCTTTGATGATCTCTGCCACATAATATAGGGCCGGTTGCTTGGCAAGATTTGAAGTTTCGGGAGGATGCTCATCATTGCACTGCAAGGCGGCGGCTATGTCGGCCCTCGTCACATGAACAATTTGGCCTTCAACTTTGGAGGAGAGAGTACCCGGATTGTCACAATCATGAGAGAGCTTGGCATAGAATTCCACGACCAACTTCCGGTAGACGGTAGAAGTGACCGGTTTAAAGAACTTTTTGAGGCCCCTTCACCTAAACTCGGCAACCGCCCATCGAGTCGCCTCATTATGTTGAAAATCTTCTCTTATGGTGAAGGTGGTTTCAAAAAGTAGCTCCCGCTCTTCAAAAGCTGGTGGGGGAGAAATATCATGAGCTCCTAACCCTCTGGAAGATGAAGCACGTGTTCTAGGCATTTGGGACTTGGTTGGGGACTTTTGTCGAACACGTAGTGTGCACTCCGATTGACTTACAATGACAACTTTGGCCAAGGATGCTGCAAACTCCCTGCAAACACACCAAAAATCCAACACAGAGGCAATGTGGGTGGATAAACACCCACTATTGCAAAAAAAATTGAAAAAATTTGGAGATTGGATGAGTGTTCGGTGATGTTTGAGGGTTGGGGTGAGGTTGGAATGTGATGTGGTTTTCGATGAAAGATGGTGGTTTGGTGGCCGGAAAAGCGTCTTAGATGGTGGTGGTGTAGTGGATTTGGTGAAAGCTAGTTGAAAAATAGGAGGAGAATGAGTGCCGGAGGTGGGAAGTTGGAGGGGGTCTGTATGGCGCCGGGAGAGGAGTTGTGGGCCATGGGAAAAAGTGACCTAAATAGGTCGTAGGCCCTGCTGTCCGAGTGCGCTCGATCGCACTCCTGGTGCGCTCGATCGCATTCGGCCAGAGGTGCGCATGCCTGGGCATAGTGCGCTCGATCGCACCTAGGGTGTGTTCGATTGCACTAACAGAAAGTATTAGGCCCCTTTCGGTAACTGCGCTCGATCGCAGGGCCCCTGCGATCGATCGTAGTACCAGAATGTCAGAAATTTAATTTAATTTAATTTATTTATTTATGTATTTTTAACAAAAGAAAAGTAAAAGGTCAAAACATCAAAACATGTGTGAAGGAAAGAAAGTGAGATGAAAAGACGAGAAGAAAATGTTACCGTCCTCTTAGTGGCATCAGTACCACTATTGTGAGTAGATGCACTTGAGGTTCTTGCCTGCTCAACGCATCTACTGGTGACTGTAGGACTCCTAGTGTGAAGAGCTACACTTGAGCTCTTCAGAATTAGGCTCAAGTGCTCTTGTAGGAGTGGGACCTCTTTGAACTGTGACTGCCTTCAGCTGCTGGTGATTGCTTGGGTTAGGTACTGTTTGAGCTGGGAATTCCCCCTGTTTCCTCTCACTCAGCTCCTTTGCCATCTGACCCATTTGCACATTCAGCTTTTGTATGGCTTGCTCAGTCTTTGTATTGACATGTTTTTGATCAGCCATGAATTGTTGTTGTGAAGTCACCAGATTATGTATCATATTCTCTAGTTGGTTCATCTTTGGCTCTTGAGCTGGTTGACTTGCATGTTGGGTCCCTTTCTGCTGTCCTTGATTATTACTCCAGGAGAAATTGGGCTGGTTGCGCCATCCTGGATTGTAAGTATTGGAGTATGGGTTGTTCTTGTGGGGATAATTGTTTTGTCCCACAAAGTTCACCTCTTCTTGTTCTGTAAAAGGACACTTCTCAGTGGTGTGATCTAAATGGGAACAAATAGCACATACCTGGGATTGTGTGTCCAGTTGCAGAGGTGAAATTTTTTGCAACGTATGCTTGATTCATGGGTCTCCTCACATGTGGTGGATTTGCTTCTAGGGGTCTTGGCCCGATTGGATTTTCTTACAAGTCTTCCATTTCAACTTCTTCTTCTCCTTCTTTGTCTCTAGGTCGTTGTCGAATTGTCCACTCAATTTCAGGATTGAGGGGAAAAACGGTTGAGGCCTGAGATTGACGACCTTGCATGAACTTGGCAGCTTCAGCACTGCCTGGCTCGGATGCTCTCTGGAACTGCGCTCGATCGCAGGTTAGTGCGTTCGATTGCAGTGCGCTCGATCGCACTTGGTTGACGATTGATCACAATCACAGAATGCCTATCCGTAACCTTCAACAGAAAACAGAAAGTGAAGGGAAACAAGAAATTTTTTTTTTTTTTTTTTTTTTTTGGGCTAATACTAAATTGAAAATTAAAATAACAAAACTAAAGGAAGATAAATTTAAACAAAATTCGCCGCAATCCCCGGCAACGGTGCCAAAAACTTGTTGTACAAAAATCTACATAAATTAATAGGTAAATAATTGTACGTTTTACCTGCAAGTGTACAAGGTCAACATGGTAGTATAAGGTGCAAGTACAGGATCATTCCCACGAGGATTGCTGAATTTATGTTTAAAAATAGATTCCTTAAGCAAAAGCAAAATAAAAGTTGATTGTTGATGTGATGATGACAAAGGGTAGGGCTTTGATATCCACCATTAATTATATTAGACTAGTATTTCAATATGACAATGCTTTGATCAAGTTATGCATATTTAATGTTTGCGAACCTAAGGGCATGGGTGTATACTCCTTAAGCTATTGATTTCCCTAAGCAACGAGTTAGGCATGGGTGTATACTCTAACTCTTTTCTTTCCTAAAGGATTTAGCATGGTATATACTAAGTTGTTCTTTAGAAACGCATATGTTCTATGGAAATCGACAAACACACAGGGCCTAGGGCATGGGTGTATACTCCTAGTTCCCTATGTTGATTAACCCAAGAATCGCGGTGTAGATTCTTTTGTTACTTCAGTTAAACCCAGGACTCGGTCATCCAAATTGATCTAACTAACAAGTCTATACTACATGCACATGTTGATCAGGCATACGCATATGAGGAATTCATGCAAGCAGGTATTAATCAAGTTAAATAGCACAACATGATCATCACAAGGCACCAATATTGAAATATTAATTTAACATAACTAGGGCTTCAATCTAGCCCTACTAAATAAATTAGCTACACATAGAGTTGATGTTAAACATCTTCATAAAATAAAAGAAAAGAAAGGAAAGGAAAGGATAAACCCGAGACTTGACTTGAGAGCTCCAAAAACAAACTTTTTTTGGACTCAAAGAAGATAAAGTCAAATTAAGCTTGAAAGGGGATCTTAATATGTTCTTTTTTCTTTTTCTTTTTATCTTTTTTTTTTTTTTTTTCTTTTCTTTCCTTTCTCACTTGAACTAGAAAATCCATGCATAGAAGAGTTGAACTTAATTTGGTGTCTTGGTGAAGAGACGAGAGGCAAGCAAAGGTTGTTTTTTTTTTTTTTTTTTTTCACTTTAATGGTATATACACCACCATTTACATGATGTAGACAGCTTCTAGACAACAGCCCTGCAATTCTGTGTAGGCTTTATTTATAGGCTTTAGAAGTCCTTGGAAAAGTAGTAAACCCTAGGGTTTTCATAGGGTTTCAATCCTATTACAATTTGGAGTTTGAAAAACCCTAATATGGAAATAGGGACATTATAGCTGCCACTTGGAATGCCTCCTGCGCACGGGTGCGCTCGATCGCTCCTGGCCTGGCTCGTGCAGCATCTTCTCTGGTATTGCGCTCGATCGCAGTACCAAGGAGCTCCAATTTTTCCATCTTCTCTTTTTGAGTCTAAATCACCCAGTTTTATTTCACTTTCTTCCAAAAGCCTGTAAAAACATCAAAAACACAAAAATAAATTAAAATGGCCTAATTAACTACAACCAAAGGATTAAAACATGTAAGATAAGGGCTGAAAATATGAATATTTTAGCGCTTATCATGCCACATGTTCTCGTTTTGATCATTCTACTGAAATGTGTCCTTTGTATTTATCTGCAAATCAGGAGCAAGAGTCAAGGCTGAATACTGAAAAGTATGATACACACCTTGGTGACTTCGCAACAGCAATTGATGGCTTCACAATAGCAAATGATGGGTAATCAAAAACAATTCAATACAAAGACTGACCAAGCCATTCAAAGACTGGAAGTACAAGTGGGAAAATTGGCCAGGGAGCTGAGTGCATCTCCCATCAATTGGCCTTACCAATACCAAGAAGAAGAATGTCAAAGTCAGTTGGTGGCCAATCCTAATGAGCACTAGATGGAGGATGAGCGCACTTACTATCATAAGTAAACAACCACCACACCTGGGAATGAAAAAACTGTTGAGGTGAGTTTTTGTGAGCCAAGTCTTGAGGATCCGATGGGAGAGTGCTTTGATGAATTTGGAGGTGACCTAGACCTGGACAAGCTACTTGAGCATGCTGAGACTTCTAAAGAGCCAAGTCTTGAGGATCCGTTGAATGAGCGTTTTGATCAATTTGAGTTTGACTTGGATCTTGACAAGTTCCTCAAGCAAGCTGAGATGTTTAGTGAGCCAAGTCTGGAGGATCCAATGGAAGAGCACTTTGCTCAATATGAATTTGGTCTGGACCTTGACATAATACGTGAGCAAACCGAAGCCTTATTGGATTCCACTCTTGAGAACAACAAAGGAGAAGAAGAAGATGAGCAAACTGAGGTTCTAGAGGAGCTATATCGGAAAAAGGAAGAGAGCACTGAGAGTTCTTCACCATTAGCTCTCATTCCTAAAACACCAAGAGGCCAAGAAAGAAGTCTGTTAGAGCTACCACATGAGCAAATTGAGGACATCAAGATAGAGAAGCTTCCTGAGTTTTCTTCTTACTATATTCCAGTTCATGATTCCCCACCGGATGAGCAACTGTTTGAGAAAACTCAGAGTGGTCTTCCCCAGTCTAGAAACACTCAGAATCACCTTGCAGCAGAAAAGATTCATTCCCTTTGGTGCAAGAGAAGGAAATATTGGTGCTTCAAGTTTAAAGTACCACAGTTTGGCTGAAGACGTTAAACTTAGCGCTCATGGGAGGCACCCCATAGCATATCATTTTGTTTTGTGGTTTGTTTTATTTTATTTTGTTTGACTTATGTTTTGTTTTTATTTTATTTTGGTATTTTTTTTTGTGTTTTTAGTGTTCTGTCTTGTTTTCCATCCTGTTACTGCAATCGATCATAACAAGCATGCGATCGAGCGCTGGTTTCCATTTGAGATTTCATCACATTCTGTTAGTGCGATCGAACGTACCATGCGTGCGATCGAGCGCACTTGGGCAGCATCCCATAGCTATGTTTTTATTTTATTTTTAAATGTGTTTTAAGTTAATTTTTGTTTTGTTTCTTTTTACATGTTTGTGTGTTTTCTTATTTTGCAGGGACAAGTGTGCTTCAATTCAAGTTTGGGGGTTGTGCTATGAGCCATGATTTCCAAGACTATGCCCACCATCTCCCAGGTACATTCTTTCCTTTACTTAGACACTTTGGGGACAATGTGCCATTTAAGTTTGGGGGTATGGGCACACATGATTGTTCACACACACTTTGTCCCAATTTCATGTTGTTTGTGTTGTTTGTTTATTTGATATATATATATATATATGTGTGTGTGTGTGTGTTTGCCCTAAATTTTAAGTTGATCTAAAAGAATTGTGATTTGAATTCATCAGTGAGTTTAAAATTTTGAACACATGATCTAATGAGTGAATCTGTTAGTTTGGTTACTTGTTTAGGACAGTTGAAAAATCACATGTTTGATCTCAGCACTCAAGCACATTAGCACATAATTTGTGAGGAATGACATGAGGTCCGATATGTGTGTGTTTGCATCTTGGATGAAGTTGAATGGCTTATTAGATGACACTGTGACATATATAGAAAAAAAAAAAAAAAAAAAAAAACAGATTTGAAATAAATGATCATTGATGGCTTTTCATTGAGTAATTGGACCTCTTATCTCAAAGCATTGAGTGCTCACGACAGAAGGTGAAAAAAAATTTGGATTTGATCAA
>NC_081548.1:11103523-11120643 GCF_901000735.1 Corylus avellana | reverse complement strand
AAGAGTTATAAAGGAGTTGGACGAATAGCATTACTCAAAACTTTTTTTTACAGCTTTTGACATGTATTAACATAAAGTAATGCTAAAGTAATACAAGTCATTATTATGTCACTCTAATAATAATACAGCTCTTAAAATTATCATTGGGCTTTGTGATTAATTATTATTGAATTTTGATCAGATATTAATATTAAAAACCACCTTATTTTTTGAGTGACACAAAAGCAACACAAGAGAGACTTCTACAATTATTCATTAGGATATGATTAAGACACATTCACCACTAAAAAATATAATTTTAATATCCTCCAATCACATGTGAAACATCATAAAGTACTTAGAAGTCTAGTATATTCCGTAGAGATTAGAGTAATGTCACACGTATAGTTATTTGTAGTGACACATGTTATACTTGTAGTGACACATGTTAACATGTGATTAGAAACACATCGGCCACTAATTTTTTTAAAAAACATTTTCTAATCATATGCCGACACATATCAAGTCATTAAAAAAAATTTGTAAAATAGTTGAAAGTCTAATATTTTCCTTGATACAAACCCAAACCACAAGGGCCAAAAATGACTTTCCCAAGTATTTATGTTTTTACTTACATTTGCTTGAGGTGATCTTTTTGTACTTTCACAAACTTGTGTCCTCAATTATGTAAGTGAAAATTGAGTTTAACATAAATACATAAGAAATCAATCAAGAAAACAAAGCATAGCTGAAAATTCTTACAAGAAACATGATTTGACAACATTATTGTATGACCTTATCTGTCTCGTGGCAGCCAAATGCACCAAAAATTTCTCATCAACCGATGCTATGACATTGAAAGCGAAAATAACAAGATTTTAAGCAATACACAGAGGTAATAGACATCTTTCATCCAGTGGACCCAAGAAATGGTATAATGCAGAAAGAGTTTTCAGCCTTAGGATATGCTATAACACCAGGAAATATTACATCTAGGAATCAGAAAGGAAAAAGGACTTTGAATAAAGAAAAATCTAAAGGAACACCCTATGCTTTGTACTAGAAGAGGTACTCAAACCCCATGTATTTGTGCTGCTGAATCCTTCCAATCATGTTTGAGATGCACACCCCACCTAAAATATAGGCACAAAAACATTTTTAAGGATTCAATTCACCAACTTTAATTAAAGGGAACAATAATTATCTTCTAATAAAGTTGCACTAACATAAAAGGACCCCACATTACAGAGCTGTTACAGTAGCATGAACAGCATGGTGCTACATATGCTGATCCTGTGTTTATTAAAGTATCTGCTATGCTAATAATTGCGCAAGGTGATGCCATTCAAAGAGATTTTGGCTTTGTTTGGCAAAGCCTTTCCTTTTCCTTTGTTACTGTTCATCACCATTTCTCAAAAAAATCAACATCAAAATATTCTAACTTTTTTCACTTTTTATATCACATCATTCACTTTTTATTATTATTCAAATAAAAAAATCATTATAAAACAAAACTTTTCACTTTTCCATATCACTTTTTCACATTTTTATACCAAACATTCTTAACTTTTTTCTTTTTTTTTTTCACATCAATCTACATCAATTACAGTGTCTAAAGAAAAGGCTTTGCCAAACAAAGCCTCCCCCTTGGCATATGAGAAAGAAGTATAGAAGAGTCATCTGTGAATAGAACAGAGGCAAACAAAACAAGAGCTAATCTGAACCTAGAATCCAAGACTCTCTTATGAAAGACATTCCAACTCATTCAGGCAAAAATTGAATCTATCAAAGGATTTGCTTGTACAGAGCAATGCCTGGAGCAATAAGCCCTGCACGGCTTTTGTCGTTTGAACATGAAATAACTGAAAAGCTTTGTAATTTTTATCTTTGCTTTATTTTCTTCATTTACTTCTAAGGCAGCAAAATGATTATTATCAAAAGACACTATCATTATTCATCATGCTGAACCAACATTAACTAAACTCCAGACTCCACAATCATCAAATCCCAGTCATGACATATGCTTTGAAAAAAATACCATAAAGAATGAAAGAAAGATAGCACATATAAAGCTGCAACAAACATTAGAATTAGGCGAATAAGCCATAGTGACCAAGTGCAATGCAACTAATTTTTGTGAAGTAGTGAAGTGGTAGTCATGCTAACAGAGAGGAACCAGAGATAAGGGTTCATTGGTTACCTCTTGCAGAACTCAGTTACGGATCGCGATCCATTGAAAAGAATGAACCACATCAAGACAATCACCAAAGCATCTGGTAAAAGATTTAGGAACTCAAGTGCAATATCATACAAGCATACAAGCAGAAAATCACTTTCTGTTGAGAGGTGGCAGGTAAAACCAACAAGACCAGAAAACGCCTCGTAAACCAAGGCCTCACATTCACTGTCGTTTTTTCGCCTCATTCTATAACTATTTTTTAAAGATTACACTAGGAGCATTGCAAGCAAATTGACTAAAGGTTCACAACAAACTAAATTGTAAATGAAACCGTTAGAACATTAATTAAATGACTAAATCACCATTTCTTACGGTCCTAAATTTTTTGGGCTAACTGGTAATTAAAACTCAAGTGCAATCTTATACAAGCATATAACGGCAGAAAATCACTTTCTATTGAGAGGTGGCAGGTAAAACCAACAAGACCAGAAAAGTCCTTGTAAACCAAGGCCTCAAATTCACTTTTATTTTTTCGCCTCATTAAAAAATTACACTAGGAGTATTGCAAGCAAATTAGTTGACAAAAGGTTCACAAAATAAATTGTAAACAAAAATATTAGAATATGTAATTAAAAGATTAAGATCCTTATTTTCTTTCTACAAAAGCTTTTGAAATAACCGGTGATTAACATGATATAAGAGCAATAGTCTTGAATTTGAATCCTAACACAGGGAGAGTTCGAGCTCATACGTGAAAAGAGTGTGAGAATATTATCTAAATAATTAAATCAATAGTCCCCATCAGCTTAATCTTTTGAACCAAACTTCCACTGAAAATTCTGGTTCTTACTCAAGCAGCTCATTCGATGAAACCCTGGGGGCTGGGGAAGATTACCAAATCCTTAAAGCAACAAGAATTGGGGGCTGGGGTAGATTACCAAATCCTTAAAGCAACAAGAATTACTACATGGCACCTGCAAAATGTTTTTTTTTTGGCAAATGGACGAATTTGTAAAAGTTATCCAAATTTGAACAGGGTAAATTCCACAGTTGCACTTTATCAACAATACAACATTAAATCACAATCTAACAGGCATATATCAAAGAAAGCAGATCATTGGAGAAAAGAAAGCAATAGAGGATACTGAAAAGATAACGCTCCCACCAATCCAACATGTAGAGCCCAAAAGTGACATTGTAAAGATAGATCTTGCGCTGAATCCAGTTCATAGCTTCGAAAGCGACGAACCCACTAACCATATAATCAAAAATCAACATCAGAAACACATGAGCAGGGCTGGATGATTCATAAAATATACAGACATAATTTTTTTTTTACAAAATAATTAAAGAGGAAAGCGTGATCCCAAATCTTGCAATTATCTATCAGAGTTCAAGAACGAGGAGTACCAATAGAGAGAGAGGGAGAGAGGAGCCGAGGAGTCGTCTCGTAGATGGGCAAGTCGTCTGTGTCTGCTCAGAACGGCACCATGCGTGGAGTCAACGGTGTTTGAGAGGAAGAAAATGGGCGTGAGTTTATGGCCAGAAGCAAATAAGGACGAGAACAAAGAAAAGTAATTCATAGGGGTACAATCGTAATTTAGGTGTTTTTATTTTTGGTTTTTATATTTATTTCTAAGTAATTCATAAAAAAAATAAAAAAATAAAAAAGAAATAAAATAAAAAAAAGGAAAGTTAGAAGGAATTAGACCAAAAATAAAAAAATCGAGAGCAGCAACCCTATTATGTATCATAGGTATGATTTATAGGGGTGAAAAGGCGGGTACGATTATTGGTTATTGGCCATAACTGCTTAGGCGGTTACTAAATTTCACTAATGGCATCCGCTAGGTGAATAGTTGGCGGTTAGAACATATAATGCCCACTATAACCGTTTTATTCAAAGTTAGGCCTTTGGGCCAATTTTCAATTTTGGCCATTGAGCCAAATTGCGCCAAAAGGATCCCATATTGAAAAATTTAAAATATTTTACCCCAAATTTACATTAATTTACATATACATGTACTTTAAAAAATTAAAAATAAAATAAAATAAAGTCCTTAAATGGTTTATGTGTTAAACTACGTTGTTCTTTAAAAATTTGTTAAAAAATGAATAAAAAATGGATAAAAAATTGTTCAAAACCCTAATAGCTAACTAGCATATTCTCTGGTGTGATCATTGCCTAGGCTTTCTTTCCTCCTATCTTGCAGTCATTAGAGCATAAGGCTCTGATACCAACTGTAACTCCCCGTGAAAATCAACTAACTAGTAATTGACTCCATAGTTCATCTCCTAGCTTACATCCTTCACGAGATAAGACTCAGGAATCATTATCTCTCATAAACAAGAGAATACAATGGAAGACTTTAAACTACAAGAATAGAAAGCAATAATTAGACATCACAAGCACAACTACCAGAGTAAAGATAAAGCATCACATTATAAATAGGTCATCAAATGTATGGTGAAAGATCGATCATCAAAATATCACAAGTATCATATTAACGCATAATCTTAAGTAGTGCAAGCATGATCACTATCTCTATTATCTTTGCTCGGATGGTCCATCCATCGTCCAACATAGACTTCAGCCATACCTGGTCCATGTCTTCAAAAATAACTTGAATCAGGTCCAAAGCAACCACCATGATCCAATCTGAAGGCATCCTCCTCTACGCTAGCTAAACCGCGCAATTTATACATAATTGGGGGGGGAATAAAAAGGGGTAAGTTCAAGGACTTAGAGATAATGCACACAATAGCCATGCTATTTTAGTGATGAACTCCGTTTAGTACAGTATGCAATATTCTAGGTATGAAAATTATCCATGATTGTAGTATAGATATAGTACATGCTTATAGTATGAGAAACGGTGATAGTTCAACAGTATGGTCTACCAAAGATATTACCCATTCTCAGCAAGGTTGGCACTATCCTGAGGGACCTATAATACAATACCAGTGCCCTGACCATTATACGTTATCGTCCATAACACTAGCAACCCGACCGAGTCCGACCTCGGGTGGCCCACCCTTCTAATGATGTACGTCCTGTCTGTAGTGACCGCCCGTTAAGGCTGCGCCGGTCACGAAACAATAGTTGGATCACAGGCTCATATAACAACTCACACATTTGACCATAAAGTTAACATTTATGGTAAGCCCATGACCGTTATCCCGCACGTACCGGTGTACCATGTCATATAATGCAATTAATCTTATCCTTATTTTATATGCATGCTTTTACAAATCTCAATGTCATTATCTTGTTAAATAACACATTTTCACAAATGATAAGAGTTCATGGTGGAGCAAAGTGTATATTGTGAGAGTTGTAAATATGCATGTTTTGGTACACAAAATAGTCGTGTAATGCAGGAAAATGAATAGCGAGCATTATGTGAGTTAAAACTCACCAGAGTCGAACAAATCCCCCAAGTAATCCTCTACGCGATCCGGGTTTTCCAAATATGTGGAAAACCTACTATTAGTCCTAAATCCAACTAAAACGAACCTAAAATGCCAAAATAGGGGCAGCAGAACATCGGGCCGAGATGATGTTCCTTGGAATGTCTCTAGGCGAGTGCTCATCCCTAAGGGCGAGCGCTCGGCCGAAGTGGGACCTCATTTGGTCCAACGTGCTCCCGAGCCTTTTCGACGGGTCCTTAAGCTACAGAAATGGTTTCTAATATCTCCTAACCACAACAACGTCCTCAAGTAACAAGATTAAGTCTAAACGAAAATGAAAACTTAAAACTCGATTAAAGCTTAAAACTCATAGATATTAACAACTAAGCTATTATAACACAAAAAGCTAGCATAACAACCTAATAATACACAAAGAGAGTGCAATGGTTACCTCAACAAGCAAACTCTCCAAGAAGACCTCATTCTTTTCCAAAAACACTCACAACCTCACATACATTCAAGAATCAAAGCAACAAAGTTTCTCTAAGGCTTCAGAGGCTGAAATAAGGGTTTAAAGGCATAGGGGGTGGGTTTAAATAGGGAAAAAAGCTGAGGGCGCTATAGAAAATTTCTGAAAAGGTGCGAGCGCTCGTGTACTATAGTGCTGAGCGCTCGTGTACTATTTATCTAGGGATTTTTAAGTTGCAGGTGGCACGCGCCGGCAAAAACCATCAGTCAACAAAAAGTCAGCGAGTGCTCGGCTTGGTCCCCACACGAGCGCTCATGTGGTCCCCCACACGAGCATTCATCTACTGTAGCTTCGAAACTCAAAAATTCCAAAAAGCCCCTCCAAGTGTCCCTAGTGACCCAAAGTCCAATCAACCCCTTTATTAAGTTGTCTTAGGCCTAATTATTTATTTGGGTCACTACATTCTCCCATCCTAATAAAAATTTCATCCTTGAAATTTCAAGATAAAATACCAAAAGAACGGCGCTTAAAAAGGGTGAAATCTTACCTCTCGTTCGTAGATTGTCGGTATCATGCTCAATAGGTTTCTAGGCTATCTCCTCCCCCTCACTAACTGGCACTACTTTGTCCTCAAATAACTACGAAAAATCACCTCGTAAATCATCTAAGGCATCGTACTTAATGTTGCCTACGTTGTACCAATCCTTGTCAATCTCGACATCCAAATTGATCAATTCACAGAAAGAGTAGTTACACATGCAATCTAGATCGACTGGAATAGGTGCCATAACCCTGTGGATGAAAGAAAACTCTTTCTTAGTCAACTATTCCATTACCGAATACAGAAAAAGGTATATTGTCCAAGTATAATCTTTTAAGAAAAGAGTCATACAAATCAAGTCTCAAACAAATGCAGATAATGATTTTGCATGCCTTGCTCCGCCTCCCATGATGCTTTGTAGTGACCCAAATAATTAACTAAGCTTGGGTAGCTTAGTTAGAGGGTTAATTCGAGTTTCGGGTCACTAGGGATAGTTAAGAGGGGCATTTTGGGGATTTAGACTTTTTGACCGTACGTACGCCCAATAGTACAATACGTATGCTCTTATTTTTAGTACGGACATACGTGGGGGGGGGGGACCACCATATGTATGCCTGCAAATAGTACATGGACATACGCAAGGGGACCACAATATGTACGCTGCTTTTTGGATAACTCCTGGATAATACCTGTACGTACGATGAAACCTTTGGACTATTGAGTAAACAATACCGAATGTACGCCCCTATAGTACCATACGTATGCTACTTTTCAGAATCACTTGCAGTGCCCTCAGCTTTTTCTCACCTACAAATACCCCTACTCCTCGCCCTTTCATACCCATTTTATGCCCCGCGGGCTCTCTGAAACCCCTTTTGTGAGTGTCTTGGTGAGTTGTGAGATTTGAGGAGGAGAAGAAGTGATTCCTTGGAGATTTTGGCTTCTAGGAGGTAACCTTCTAATCCCTACTTGTTTCTTAAGTCGTTATGCTTTTTAGACTAGCTTATTCGTTGGTTTGGATTTTTAGCTAGGTTGTGCCTTTTGACCTTTGTTTAAGTTGGGTTAGCATTTTGTTATGATCAACGTATTTTCTTATGTATGGAGGCCTTATTTTGAGATAGAAGGTCTTAGAAACTAGTTTAGATAGACCTAGAACTGGTTTGGGAGGATAGGACGCTTGGACAAATGAGGTTCTACCTGAAACTCTCTGAGAGGATGTACGGCCTCGAGCCCGAAATTACAGCCAGAAGCGTTCTAGGGAACGCCATTTTGACTAGTCGTCCGATCGCCTCTGTTTTCACATTCTAGGTTCATTTTAGTTGGATTTAGGTCTAATAGAAGGCCTTTCACAGATTTGGAGGACCCGGGACATTTGGAGGAATACTTAGAGACTTCATTCGACCTAGGTGAGTTTTAACTCACATAATGTTCGCCATTTACTTTCCCACATTTGCACGTCGATTTTGTGTACCAACACATGCATATTTGCAATCCTCACAGAAACATATTTTTTGCTGCACTTGAACTCTAGTATTTGTGAAAAATGTTGTGCTTAACATGATAATGAAAGTGAGACTTGTAAAAGCATGCATGTAAAATACGGACTAGATAAATTGTGTTGTATGACATGGTAGACCGGTATGTATGGGCTAACGGTCATGGGCTTACTATATATGTTAACTTTATGATCAAATGTGTGTGTAATATATGGGCCTTGGATCCAATGGCTGTTTCGTGACCGGTGATAAACATACGCATATGTTTGGATTAGTTATTTGTTATTTATGTCAATTTGGACGACCGAGTCCTGGGTATAAGATAGTGACAAAAGAACCCCATCATAGGTTCTTGAATTAATCAATATGGGGAACCGAGAGTAGATACCATGCCCTAGGCTTTATGTGATTGTCAATTTCTATAGATTTATGCTTTCTTGAAAAATAACTTAGTGTAATGCTAAATCCTTTCAGAGAGAAAAGAATTAGAGTAGATACCTTGCCATTAGGATGGCAAACATTGGGTATCTTGATATAATTGGAACAATTGCATATTGTTTATCTTATTTGAGTATAGTTAGTGGTGGATTTCAAAACCCTAATCCTTTTTAGTCTTAGTTAATCTTTTAGTTTATTTTATTATTTTAATTCAATATGTGACAATTGTTTTAAATTTGTTAATTAAATAAGAAATTACATTCTAAGCATAATTTACCAATCCTCAAGGGAATGATCTTGTATTTGCCTGCTATACAATCGTTTTGATCTTATGTACTTGCGAGTAAAACGTATCGAGTATTTGCCTATTAATTTAGGTGGGTATTTGGCACAACAAGTTTTTGGCGCCGTTCCTGGGGATTGCATTAAATTTTGTTCAGAAAATTTTCCTTTAGTTTAGTTTAATTCTTTTTCAATTTTTAATTTTATTTATTTATTTTTTTTTTGTTTCTGTTTTTGTTCAATTTTTAAATTCTGCTTAATATTCTTTTTTTTGTGAGTTTTTAATTTTTCTCTGTTTTTTGTCCACAACACTGTTCTGTTATTTAGCCGTGCGATCGAGCGCACTAGCCCCTGAGATCGAGCGCACCACTGCTAGATAGAAGTACTGAAGCTACTTTGAGCCCTTTATATTTATGTGTTGTGGCAATGTGCTCGAGCGCACAGCCAGACAGCAGTACTGATGCTACTAACTTCAATTTTGTTTTAATTTCAAGTTCTTTTTATAATCTGTTCGGTTTTATAGTTTCTGTTTTTGTTTAAATTTCATTTTGTTTAGGTTTATTTATTTTTATTTTATTTGTTTTCTTTCTATTTTATGTTTATGTTTTCTTTAAATTTCACTAACTTTTGTTTATTTTTGTTTTTTAGGTTTTCATTCTGTGTCTGTCTGCATTAGTGTGATCGAGCGCATGTCCGAACAGCAATACTGAAGTTGCTGTAATTTCCGAATCTGATTGGTTTCCTTTTCATGCAGGGTCATCAATCTCAGAATTTAGCCATCATTCCATACGATTCCTACCCTATGCACTTGAGTCCTCCAACAGGCCAGGGTACATGATCTCCTTCCAGATTTTATCTTCTCAATTGTCGTTCCATTAAAATCTTTGATTATATTTTTACAACAATGCGTTACGCTTGACTAGTATTTGGTTGGAGTATCATTTATTGGTTTTAGGGACAAGTGTTCTTGCAAGTTTTGGAGGTATGCTATGAGCCATACATAATCCAACTAGCTTTCTCACCAGAATAGTAGCAGTGAAGCTACTACCAAAAGCACTCGAGCCAAAAGCTGAAAGAGCTTGAGTGCATCTGTCTAGATCAGTGGTACTGAGGCCACTTCACGAACTGAAATGCCATATCCTTTTAAATCTTTCTATTGTTATTTTTGTTTTATTTTTTATTTTTTTTATTTTTAGTTTCTGTCTGTTTAAAGAATTATATTTGTTTTTAATTTTTGATTTATTTTTATTTTGGTTAACTTTAGTCTATTTTTTTTTCTTCTTTTCTTTGTTTAAGTATTTGTTTTCCTTCACACGGCCCTGCAATCGAGCTCACCCTAGGTAGGCTCGAGCGCAGCTGCCCAACACCTACACTTACGCGCGCTCGATCGCACCTTGCTATGCACTCGAGCGCAACATCCACGTACACACTCTGTACGAGTACGATCGACCGTACTGTATAGTGCGATCAAGTGCACTCGACCAGAGACTCATGTGACCTATTTTGAGGTCACATTTTCCCTATTTTTTTCTCTGTTTTGACAAGCACAATCCGTGGCTAATGATTGTGCTTTATTTTTTGAGTTGGATTGGTTTATTTTTAGTCTCCATTTTATTTTTATATTTTTTTAGTTTTCCTTTGTTTCGTTTTAGTAGTTTGATTTCAGATCAGTCTGGCTGAAAACGTTAAACTTAGTGCTCTTGGGAGACAATCCATTCCATGACAAGTGTTTTTTGCATTCAAGTTTGGGGTAGCTATACCTATTCTAACCAGTTTTCTCATCTCCCTGGTATGATCTTTCCATCTTTTCTGTACATTGAGAACAATGTGAAATTCAAGTTTGGGGGTATGGGAGACACACACACACACACACTTTGTCCATATATATATATATATATATATATATATATATATATATATATATATATTTTAAATGCATGGTCATGTTATTCCTTAGATTTTGGTTGATCTAGAAACAGTGATTTGAATTTTATTCCTGAGTTTAAAATGTTGAACACATGATCTGATGGTTAGAAGTTCTAAAGTCTTGTTACTTTTGGCATTTGAGAATTTACTTGTTTTGATTTTAAATTGCCACAAGCACATTAGTACATTTTGTGAGGTATGACACGTGAATCTGATTGTATATGTTTCAATGTCTTGGGTGAAGTTGGGTGACTTATTGGATGAATACTTTGGCATATATATATATATATATTGATCATTGTGAGATTTTCACTAAGTAACTAGACATCTTGCCTTATTAAGCACTGAGTGTTCACGTCAAAATGTGAGAATTTTGATTTATTAAAATCATAGTTAGTTTGGTTTCATAACCTTTTTGACTCGAGTTAGTAAGTCCTTAGGGGTGTCATTACACCAAATGCCCTAAAACCATTTGGTTTGGGAGTCATTGGCTTAACACTCGTTACATGGGTCAATTAGAAAGCTTAAGGGAATTAAGCATTGCACAACCTGACCAAAAAGAAAGAAAAGAAAGTTATGCCTTGGTTATTTATTCCGATGGGAAACCCAGTGAACTTTGAGGTATCGAGTCATTGCACATTGGAAGTAATTTAAAACCTCATATTTATGTGTTGAATTCACACTAAATTGAACTTGTGATGCCTTACCATGTCTTTTGTAAGTGGTTAGACTTAAGAATTCCATCTCATTGTGAAAATGGAGTTTATCCTTTTAAGATTGCTAATGAATCAAAATCATTGTTTTAAGTGATACTTCAAACTTTTGGAAAACATGAACTTTGCATAATGTTTGTGGGTAACATTCCTGTTAAATCCTCACGAGACTTCACTCGTTCTTTAGGGATGCTTAGGGGTTTAAAAGGCTTGTGGCATATGCTAAATGCAATTGTACATCCCACGAAAGAAGGGCTTATCTTTTTGTTTTTATGTTATTTTTATTTTCAGTTTTGTATTGCTATGAGACTAGCAAAATGTAAGTTTCGAGGTGTGATAAGTGCTGAATATTTCATATTCTAGCCCCTAAATTCACATATGTTAAGCTCTTAATTTTTTTTTTTTTTATTTGATGTTTTTGTGTGTGTGTGTGTGTGTTTTCTTGTGTTTTTTTTTGGGTTTTTGAAGAAAAACAAGTGTTTCTGGCAAGTTTCAGACTTAAAAGACAAATTGGGAAAAAGCTGGAAGCCATTGGATCAATCGCAGAACTACTAGGATCGAGCGCATTAGTGTGCGATTGCACATGCAGCAGGATCAAGTGCATCAGCGCTTGAGAGCCCAAGCCAAGGATCAATCGCAGTCATGTGATCGAGTGCATCTTCCTACGATCGAGCACAGTCGTGCGCTAGGCAGCCAAGGACACGATTTCACACGGTTTTAAACTCTAAAATCCAATTCCAACTCGATTTGTGAGTTGATTAGCTATACAAGAACGTCTAGGGTTGTTCCTAAGCCTATAAATAGACCCTCTATTCCTCCAAATAAAGGGGGGAGAAGCAAACACAAGCTCGGGATAAAGAATTGAAGGCTAGATCAAGAAGAGTTTTGGGATTTTCTTCTCTTCCCATTTATTTTATTATGCAGTTAGTATTTTAGTTAGGGCTCGATTGAAGCCCTAATAATGTCTCTTTAGGGTTGCAATATTGGCGCTTTTGCTACAATTATATTTTTGATATTTAACTTGATTATTTATTGTTTAATCGAATTTTTCATATGAATGTGCTTGACAAACATACACATATGTTTGGATTTGTTATTTGTTATTTATGTCAATTTGGATGACCGAGTCTTTGGCATAATAGAGTGACAAAAGAACCCTATCATAGGTTTTTGGATTAATCAACATGGGGAACCGGAAGTAGATACTATGCCCTAGGCTTCATGTAGTTGTCGATTTCTATAGATTTATGCTTTCTTAAAGAACAACTTAGTGTAATGCTAAATCCTTTGAGAGAGAAAAGAATTAGAGTAAATACCATGCCTAGTTCGTTGCATATTGTTTATCTTATTTGAGTATGGTTAGTGGTAGATTTCAAAACCCTAATTCTTTTTAGTCTTAGTTAATCTTTTAGTTTATTATATTATTTTAATTCAATATGTGACAATTGTTTTAAATCCATTAATTAAATCGAAAATTACATTCTAAGAATAATTTATCAATCCTCTTGGGAAGGATCTCGTATTTGCCTGCTATACTATCATTTTGATCTTGTGCACCTGCGAGGAAAACGTATCGAGTATTCACCTATTAATTTACGTGGATATTTGGCACAACAACCAGCTTAGCCTTAACGGGTGGTCACTATAAGACGGACATCATGAGTGGTGTAGGCCACCCAAGGTCGGACTCAGTCGTGCCACTAGTGTTATCTATGGTAACGTACAATATCCATAGCACCGATGTTGTATTACAGGTCCCTCGGGCTGTAGACCCGACCTGCCCCACCTAGAACAGCCCCCCCATGCGGTTTGTGTGTTTATTTTCGCAGGTTCGGGTTCAAAATATCCAACCCGTGTAGGGCGGAGCGGGTTTCGAGTTTACCAATTTTTTCTATACGGGTACCCGCCCCTCCCCGCTCCTACCTACCCTTAACCTAAAACATAAAAAACCCTAGATGAAATATCCCTCATTTTTTAGACTCAGCACTCAACAGCCGCGCCTCTTGATCTCACTCTCACTCTCACTCTCAACTCTCAGTCTCTCACTCTCTGAGTTTCTCACGATCTCCGGTGCTTTCTGCTCTACTGTCGGAGTCTCTCTCTCTGTGTCTCCTCTCACCATCGACTCTCACTATCGAAGTCTCTCTCGCACCAGTCACTTGTGAGTTTTGACTCTCTGAGTCTCTCTCTCACTATTGCCAACTCGCCTCTCCTCTCTCCTCAGTGCTCACGGCTCACTGTCTCTGCTCCTTTCTCTTTCGCCACTCATCTCTCTGTCGCGGCTCCTCTCTCACTGTCGCTTCTGCTTCTTATTAAGGTTTGATTTTCTTGTTAGGGTTTTATTTTGTTAAGCAATTTTTGTTAAGGATTCTTGTTAGTTGTTAATAATTTATGGTATGATTATGTTGGGTTCGATTTTTTGTTGAAGAACTAATTTCAGTTTTGCTTCTTGTTAAGGTTTTTGTTGAAGTACCAAATCAAGCTGATTCTCTCACCCCTCGGCCTTAGGTAAAGAAATTTCATTTGTGCCTTTTGGTTTGATTATGTTGGGTTGGATTTTGTGTAAGCTGATTGATTATTTAGTCTTGCCTTTACTGTATGCCGATTGATTATGCAGTACTAATTCTCATTTCATGTTGAAAAATGAGATGCTAATGACATGATTATGTAGTATTGATTTCATGTTGAAAAATGCTAATATTATGCAGTATTGATTTGTTTTTTTTTTTTTTTTTTTTTTCTACTTATTGTAAACTCATGGATGGTCATTCAAGTAGTGGTGTTGGTTCTAGTTCTGTGTCATCTATTCATAACCCTAGTTCAGCTCTCCCAACAAAACCTAAAAAATCTGAGCAAATATCAATGGATTGAGAACATTTTACCAAGTTAGAGGGTGGTGATCCTAAGGATCCTAAATCATAATGCAAGTATTGTAACAAATTGTTTAGTTGTCACACTAGAAAGCAAGGTACTTCAGCCATGCTTGTGCATTTGAGGAATACTTGCAAAAAATATCCCAGTAGGTTTGATAAAAATGATAAGTCACAATCAAAGTTAAGTTTAGCACCAGAGTTACAACAGTTGCTTCAGAGTCGGCTTTTAGCACATGAGGAAGTGTGTGCATCCATTTCGAAGTTCATTGGCCCCAAGTACGGTTGAAGCATGGATATGTTCACAAAATTGGTTAAGATCAAAAACCCTAAGTTCTGACTTATATATGGTTGATGATGCTGAAAGTTATAAGGTCAATTCAGGTCAGTTTTTTGATCATTTTAGTTTGCTTAATATATTTTGCTATTTACAAATTTCATTTATTGGTTTCAATTGATATAGTAATGTTTTTTTTTTTCTTTGTAGAAGTAACTTTGAAGAACATCAGCATTTTACTTGAGGATGATTAGTGACTTGAAGTTGAAGTTGCATTCTGGATGATTAGTCATTTTTTACTTGAAGTTGCATTCTGTTGGGTTTTGTTGCTTAGAGTTTGATGTAATGGATTTTTGTTGCTTTGATGTAACTATAAACTATGCGTGTTAAATAAGTTTTCGGTTTGTTTTTTTCCCCATCTTTTTGATTAAAAAAAAGCTAACCATATTTTTATAAAAGCCAAAATATCATTTTATGAAATCCCAAAAAAAAGCCAAAATATCATTATAGGTGTAGCCTTTTAGGCTTAAACCCAACAAAAAGCCCATATTCTGATTCGAAAATAATTAAAAAAAGCCCATATAGGTGTGGCCTTTTAAGCCTAGCCCAAAAAAATTGAATAAAATAAATTACAAAAATGCCATGCCAATAAACCCAACCTGCCCTACAAACCCGCAAAACACGCACCTATTTAACCCGCACCGCAATACCCGAACCCGCGCGGATATTAGTCATTGGGCTCGGGTGGCGGGTTGGAAATTCCAAAACCTGCAAGGTGCAGGGCGAGTGGGAAAAAACCCGATACCCACCCCGCCCCGACACGTGCCCAGCCCTAATCGTGCGATCAATCACACTGTTAGGAGCTTCGTTCGAAACCTCTAGCTTTTTCCAATTTTGTCTTCTATGCTCGAACTTTTCAGAAGCACTTCATTTTCTTCCAAAAATCTATAAAACAAGGAAAGTATAAAAAGGAAATAAAATTGCACAAACTAACAAAACTAAGGAATTAACAAATATAAATTATGAGGCTAAAATACATATATTTTAGTACTTATCACACCCCCAAACTTACATATTGCTAGTCCCTTACCAATACGAAACTAAAAACAAAATAGAAAACATAGATCAAAAGTAAATCCATCTTTCGTGGGATGTACGATTGTATTTAGCATATGCAACAAGCCTTTTAAACCCTTAGGAATTCCCTAGAGAACGAGTGAAGTCTCGTGAGGGCTTTCCAGGGATGTTATCTACGAACATTATGCACAACTCATGTTATCCATAAATTGAAGTATCACTCAAAACCATGGTTTTCATTCATTAGCAAGCTTAAAAAGGTAAACTCCATCTTCATAATGAATTGGAATTTTAAAGTCTAATCACTTACAAACGGTAGGCTAAGGCATCACAAGTTCGAAACAGTGTAAAGTGAACTAGCATATAAATATGAAGCTTCCAATTATTTCTAATATGTAATGTCTCAATATCTCAAAGTTCACTGAAATCTCCATCAGTATGAATAAGTATGGCATAACTTTCCCTTTTTTTTTTTTTTTTTTTTTTTTTCTTCTTGGTCAGGTTGTGCAATGTTTGGTTTCCTTAAGCTTTCCAATTCACCCATGTAATGAGTGTTGAGTCAATGACTCTCAAACTGTTGTTACAAATATTTACCTAAATTAATAGGCACATAACTGTATGTTTTACCCGCAAATGCACGAGGTCAACATAGTAGTATATGATGCAAGTTTGGGGTCATTCCCACGAGGATTGCTAAATTTTGCTTAAATTAAATTCCAAAAGTAAAACAAAACAAAGATTGATTGTGACTTAATAATAATAAAAGGTAGGACTTTGATATCCACCACTAATTATATTTAGATAATATAACAATATGCCAATGCTTTGATAATGTTATGCATACTTAATGTTTGTCAACTTAAGGGTATGGGTGTCTACTCCTTAAGCTATGGATTTCCCTAAGCAACGAATTAGGCATGGGTGTTTACTCTAATTCTTTTCTTTCTTAAAGGATTTAGCATGGATGTCTACTAAATTGTTCTTTAAGAAAGCATAAATTTGTGGAAATCGACAAACACATGAGGCCTAGGGCATATGTGTCTACTCCCGGTTCCCCATGTTGATTAACCCAAGAACCCGGTGTGGATTTCTTTTGTTACTTTTATTAAACCCAGGACTCGGTCATCCAATTTGATTTAACTAACTAGCCTATACCACATGCATATGTTGATTAGGCACACACATATGAGGAATTCATGAAAGCAGGAATTAATCAAGTTAAATATTACAACATGATCATCACAAAGGCGCCAATATTGAATATTAACTAAACATAACTAGGGCTTCAATTTTTCCCTACTAAGTAAATTAGTTACACATAAGTTTAATGTTAAACATCTTCATAAAATAATAAGAAAGGGAAAGAATAAACCCGAAACTTGAACTTGAAGAGCTCTAATTCTTCTCCTTGGAAATTGTGTGTCTATTATAAAGGTTTAAGGGTCTATTTATAAGCTTTAGG
>NC_081548.1:11094390-11103423 GCF_901000735.1 Corylus avellana | reverse complement strand
TTTACACAAATTTGGAAAACCTCGATCGCTTGGAGGAGTACTCGGAGGATTTGTTCGACCCTGGTGAGTTTTAACTCACATATTGCTCGCAATTCATTTTCCCGCATTGACTATTTTGTGAACCAAAACATGCAATTTACAACTCTTACAATATACACATTGTTGCACCATGAACTCTATCATTTGTGAAAATGTGCTACTTAACAAGATAATGACATGGAGATTTGTAAAAGCATGCATGTAAAACACGGATAAGATTAATTGCATCGTATAACATGGTACACTGGTACATGCAAGATAGCGGCCATGAGCTTAGTATACATGTTAACTTTATAGTCAAATGTGTGTGTTGTTGTATGAGCCTTGAATCCAACAGTTGTTTCGTGACCGGCGCTTCATCGAGGGGTTCTCAAAGATGTTAAGACCACTTACCGCATTGACTAAAAAGAACGCTTGCTATGTTTGGACAGACGAGTGCGAGAAGAGTTTTCAAGAGTTGAAGAAAAGCTTGATAACTGCTCCTGTGTTGGCTTTACCTACGGGATCTAGTAATTTTGTAGTGTATAGTGACGCCTCTAAGAAGGGATTAGGGTGCGTACAAATGCAGAATGGCAATATTATTGTCTATGCTTCACACCAACTGAAGGCTTACAAGCAGAATTAACATACGCACGACCTGGAGTTGACAGCGGTCGTGTTTTCCTTGAAGATTTGGAGGCATTACTTGTATGGCGAGAGGCGCAAAATCTACACAGACCATAACAGTTTATAGTACATCTTCACTCTAAAGGAGCTCAACATGAGGTAGAAGAGGTGGATGGAGCTAATCAAGGATTATGATTGCGAAATCAATTATCATCCTGGCAAGGCCAATGTAGTAGCAGACGCGTTGAGTAGTGATGTCGTATTTTTGTGTGCAAAACTATTAATAAAAAAAAAATAACCACTTGCAATGGGACAAATCCTTGTAGGATAGGGCTATATTGCATTATTATTAAGTTTGTCAAGATTAAAAGTAACTTAAAGAGAAAGTTGATTGATTTGTTTTTGTTTTCTAAACATAATGCATAAAAGTAAAGATAGATAGTAATGAGAGAAAGAATAGGGGGTTGATTTCACCGCTAATCGCATAACAATTGTCAATCATAAATTAACAAGGGAAATTCATACTGTGCATGATATATGGCTTGTCTCACTCGAGTAATCAATAAAATACCATAATTAAGAAATAAGTATAATGCTTCTTCGGTTGGCATGGACTGTCTGCCTAACCTCTAGATATGGTACGGTTCATCTTCCCTAGGTATGGACTATCAAATATCTTAATCAGTTACATACAATCAATGGAGAAGCATAACCCATCTTCAGGTTGTACGAATTGTCCACCTAAATTACACTAAGCTAGGCTGTAGAGTAATTCACCTTCCCTAGGTATGACCTATCAAATCCTATTGACCATGTGTCAATTAAAACCGTTGTATAACAATCATTCATATAATCACAGAAAATATGAAGAATTGAGTTCAATCAATATAAAAAGCTTTTTAAGACAAGAGAAGAATTTCATAATGATTGAACATAAACTTTAAGATCAATTATCACAGTTATACAACCATCATGTATATAGAAAATCTCAAATTAAAATAAAATTCAACCATTGTTACATGGAAAGGGTTACATCAACACTGTATTACGAATTTAGTTGCTCATGCTGGTGCTGGGATGGCCTCCTGCCATGTTCATCTTCTCTTCAACTCTTCAAGCCTCCAAGAAGATATTTTTTTGTCTAAAACTAAGCACACCTCTTAGAGCCATAGAAGCCTTTTTATAGGGTGTAAAACCAACCTAGAAGCCCTAGGAATCCTAGAAAAATCGTACTTCAGTCTCCTAGTCAAATTAGGAAGCAATCCTAGTACAAATCGGAATAGGATTCGTCCAAATTTGCGTTGCTATATTGCGGGATGATTTTGGTATAACAAACATCCAAATTAGAAAAATCTTATTTCACAATGATTTTTATTATTTTGAGCTAGCTTTCCAATGCTGCTAGTTTCACTTCAATTGGATACTTGAGCGAAAAGTTATGATCTAAAATACTGAGACATGTGCAGAATCCAAATTTGAATCCAATCTGATTTTAACACTAATTAGAGAAATTTTGATTTAATCCTTTCCTTGATTTGATGAAACTTAACCACATCATATAGGTCATCTATTATGATTGTTAAGCTTAACCACATCTCTTAGGTCTTCTTTAAGCCCAACATCAATAGAATTTATTGCATCTTCATTTAAAACTTGAAAACAATAAAACAACACAAAATCAAACAAATAACAATGCTAAAGCATTGGCATATGCAAGTTAAGGGGCTTGAATGTGCAACATTCGGTGCTTATCAAGTTAAGGAAATTTCCCGACCTTAGCTGGTTATGGAATTCACTAGGATGGGACTAGAGGTGGTAGATGAGGGTGCGCCTACACACTTGTCTAATCTGGTGGTACAATTAGAGTTGCTTCCAAGGATTAAAGCTGCTCAGTTGGAGGACCCTAAGTGTACCAAGATCAAGTGGTTGCTAGGAGAAGGGAAGGCATAGGTGTTTTGCCTTAAGGACGATGGGTTACTCACCCTTTTTAAGCAAGTGTGTGTGCCGGAGGGCGAAGGATTAAGGATGGAGATTATGAGCGAGGCTCATCGTTCTTCGTACACCATACATCTCGAAAGTACTAAGATGTACAAGGACTTGAACCAGTCATATTGGTGGAACAATATGAAGTGGGCCATTGCAAAGTATGTGGAGCAATGTCCAACCTGCCAACAAGTGAAGGTAGAACATTAGCAACTGGTAGAAACGCTCAAGCCGTTGTTAATACCTAAGTGGAAGTGGGATGAGATTGCCATGGATTTTATTTTGGGGTTACCAAAGGCGCCCACTGGAGAGGATTCCATTTGGCCAGTCATCGATCATCTCACTAAGAGTGCTCACTTCATTCCTATGAAGGTTAAAGACCCGATGGACGAGCTAGCAAGACTATATGTCCAGAATATAGTGTGACTACATGGAGTACCACCAGCAATCGTTTCGGACAGAGAATCCCGATTCACTTCAAAATTTTGGTGGAGTCTGCAAAAGGAGATGGGGATGAAACTGAAGTTTAGTGCCGCTTTTCACCAACAGATAGATGGTCATTCGGAACGGTCTAACAAAATCCTGGAGGATATGTTACGGGCTTGCATATTGGACTTCAAGGGTAGCTGGATTCAGTACCTACCTTTGATTGAGTTTGCCTATAACAACAATGATAAGTGCTAAAATATATGTATTTTAGCCCCATAATTTATATTTGTTAATTCCTTAGTTTCGTTAGTTTGTGCAATTTTATTTCATTTCTGTATTTTCTTTGTTTTGTTGGTTTTTGGAAGAAAAGGAAGCACTTCTGGAAAGTTCGAGCACAGGAGACAAAATTGGAAAAGCTAGAGGTTTCGGACCAAGCTCCTGACAATGCGATCTATTGCACAATACCTGCGCTCAAGCCTCCAAGCCAATAGGTGAGCGCAAGCTTGCGCTCGCGTGCACAAGAAGCCTCGATCGCATCTGCGATTGAGTGAAGAAGACACACGATCGATCCCAGGTCTGCGATCGACTGCACACGGGCTTCGATCGAGCGCACTCGTGCGCTGGAGCGAAGAGACATGCGGCCATACTCCTTTTTCCTACCAAAATAGGGATTTCCTAGACCTAATTGTACTAGGACTAAACCCTACGAATTTTCTAGGTTTACTAGTGGTTCTATGATTTCTTTAGGTCTATAAATAGATCTCTTAGCTTCTAGGAAAAAGGTGTGGAGAAAATGGCACAAGCTCTGGAAATGAACTGAAGGCTAGATCAAGAGGAGTTTGGGTTTTTCTTCTCTTCCACCTTTTATTTTGTTATGTAGTTTATATTTTAATTGGGGCTAGATGGAAGCCCTAATCATGTCTTTTTAGGATTTCAATATTGGCGTTTTTGCTACAATTATATTTTGGTGTATTTAACTTGATTAATTCCTATTTAATTGAATTCGTCATATGAATGTGTGTGGCCAACATATGCATATGGTATGGACTAGTTATTTCAAGTCAATTTGGATGATCGAGTCCTGGGCTTAATAGAGTAACAAAAGAATTTCCTCATGGGTTCTTGGGTTAATCAACATGGGGAACTGGGAGTATACATCCATGCATAGGCCTCATGTGTTTGTTGATTTCCATAGATTTATGCTTTCTTATAAAACAACTTAGTATACATCAATGCTAAATCCTTTAAGAAAGAAAAGAGTTAGAGTATACACACATGCTTAATTCGTTGCTTAAGGAAATCTATAGCTTAAGGAGTATACACTCATGCCCTTAGGTTAACAAACATTGAATATACCGGTATGATTGGTGCATTAGCATATTGTTATCTTAATTAGTCTGATTAGTGGTGGATATCAAAACCCTAATCCTCTTTAGTTTTAGTTTATCTTTTAATTTATTTCTTTATCTTAATTCAATCGTGACAATTGAGTTTTATCTGTTAATTAAATAGGAAATTACTTCTAAGCATAATTTATCAATCCTCGTGAGAATGATCTCTTATTTGCATGCTATACTATCGTTTGATTTTGTGCTTGCGAGTAAAACGTACCAAGTATTTGCCTATTAATTTAGGTGGATGTTTGGCACAACAAGTTTTTGGCGCCATTGCCGAGGATTGTGTTAAATTATGTCTAGAATTTTTTTTTTTTTCCTTTAGTTTAATTTAGTTTCTTTTATTTATTTATTTATTTTTTTGTCTGTTTTGTTTAGTTTTTAATTTTGTTTGTTTTATGTTTCTATTTAATTTTTTTACATATATATTTTTTTTGTTTCTGTTTCTGTCCGCAAATTTGATTTAATTTGCTACAATGCGATCTAGCACAGTCTCACTACGATCGGGCGCACTGTTGCCTGTGAGCCCTATATACTTATGTTTTGAGACAGTACGCTTGAGCACCCATTTCCAGGGAGAACGAGCGCAGCTGTGCGATCGAGTGCAAGTGCACTGTGATCGAGCGCATAGCTAGACAGCAATACTGAAGCTACTGATTTCAATTTTGCTTTTATTTTTTATTTTTTATTTTTTTGTTATTTTTATTTTTATTTTTATTTTTTTCTATTTTCTATTTTCTTTTATTTTTATTTTTCCTTTTGTTTTTTTGTTTCTGTTTTTAAATTCTGTTAGTTTTTATTTTATTTTTTATTTTTATTTTTGTGGTTTTAATTTTTCTATATTTTCTGTTCGCAACTTTGAACTACCATGCGCCAATGCGATCGAGTACAAGTCCTCAGCAATCAACCGCACCATTGCCAGACAGCAGTACTAAGCTGCTATATTACTAGTCTGCAGCAGTGCGACTGAGTACCCAACCAGAGGAATCAAGCGTACCACTGCGATCGAATGCATGTTTCCTACGATCGAGCGCACTACAGGCGAAGACCACAAAGCGCAAGGCAACTGCGATCGAGCGCCCAACACAATAGGATCGATCGCAGTCCTGTGACTGATTGCACACGGACTGCGATCGGGCACACCCGTGTGTGATTAGCAAGTCAGCCGCCACCCTTGATATGAAAAGTTCAATTTCTAGGGTTTTGTAACTTAATGCGAACTAGGACTCAAACCCTAAGATTTTTAGGGTTTCTAGAGTATTCCTAAAGCTTATAAATAGACCCTTAAACCTTTATAATAGACACACAATTTCCAAGGAGAAGAATTAGAGCTCTTCAAGTTCAAGTTTCGGGTTTATTCTTTCCCTTTCTTATTATTTTATGAAGATGTTTAACATTAAACTTATGTGTAACTAATTTACTTAGTAGGGAAAAATTGAAGCCCTAGTTATGTTTAGTTAATATTCAATATTGGCGCCTTTGTGATGATCATGTTGTAATATTTAACTTGATTAATTCCTGCTTTCATGAATTCCTCATATGTGTGTGCCTAATCAACATATGCATGTGGTATAGGCTAGTTAGTTAAATCAAATTGGATGACCGAGTCCTGGGTTTAATAAAAGTAACAAAAGAAATCCACACCGGGTTCTTGGGTTAATCAACATGGGGAACCGGGAGTAGACACATATGCCCTAGGCCTCATGTGTTTGTCGATTTCCACAAATTTATGCTTTCTTAAAGAACAATTTAGTAGACATCCATGCTAAATCCTTTAAGAAAGAAAAGAATTAGAGTAAACACCCATGCCTAATTCGTTGCTTAGGGAAATCCATAGCTTAAGGAGTAGACACCCATACCCTTAAGTTGACAAACATTAAGTATGCATAACATTATCAAAGCATTGGCATATTGTTATATTATCTAAATATAATTAGTGGTGGATATCAAAGTCCTACCTTTTATTATTATTAAGTCACAATCAATCTTTGTTTTGTTTTACTTTTGGAATTTAATTTAAGCAAAATTTAGCAATCCTCGTGGGAATGACCCCAAACTTGCATCATATACTACTATGTTGACCTCGTGCATTTGCGGGTAAAACATACAGTTATGTGCCTATTAATTTAGGTAAATATTTGTAACAACAGTTTGAGAGTCATTGACTCAACACTCATTACATGGGTGAATTGGAAAGCTTAAGGAAACCAAACATTGCACAACCTGACCAAGAAGAAAAAAAAAAAAAAAAAAAAAAAAAGGGAAAGTTATGCCATACTTATTCATACTGATGGAGATTTCAGTGAACTTTGAGATATTGAGACATTACATATTAGAAATAATTGGAAGCTTCATATTTATATGCTAGTTCACTTTACACTGTTTCGAACTTGTGATGCCTTAGCCTACCGTTTGTAAGTGATTAGACTTTAAAATTCCAATTCATTATGAAGATGGAGTTTACCTTTTTAAGCTTGCTAATGAATGAAAACCATGGTTTTGAGTGATACTTCAATTTATGGATAACATGAGTTGTGCATAATGTTCGTAGATAACATCCCTGGAAAGCCCTCACGAGACTTCACTCGTTCTCTAGGGAATTCCTAAGGGTTTAAAAGGCTTGTTGCATATGCTAAATACAATCGTACATCCCACGAAAGATGGATTTACTTTTGATCTATGTTTTCTATTTTGTTTTTAGTTTCGTATTGGTAAGGGACTAGCAATATGTAAGTTTGGGGGTGTGATAAGTACTAAAATATATGTATTTTAGCCTCATAATTTATATTTGTTAATTCCTTAGTTTTGTTAGTTTGTGCAATTTTATTTCCTTTTTATACTTTCCTTGTTTTATAGATTTTTGGAAGAAAATGAAGTGCTTCTGAAAAGTTCGAGCATAGAAGACAAAATTGGAAAAAGCTAGAGGTTTCGAACGAAGCTCCTAACAGTGTGATTGATCGCACGATTAGGGCTGGGCACGTGTCGGGGCGGGGTGGGTATCGGGTTTTTTCCCACTCGCCCTGCACCTTGCAGGTTTTGGAATTTCCAACCCGCCACCCGAGCCCAATGACTAATATCCGCGCGGGTTCGGGTATTGCGGTGCGGGTTAAATAGGTGCGTGTTTTGCGGGTTTGTAGGGCAGGTTGGGTTTATTGGCATGGCATTTTTGTAATTTATTTTATTCAATTTTTTTGGGCTAGGCTTAAAAGGCCACACCTATATGGGCTTTTTTTAATTATTTTCGAATCAGAATATGGGCTTTT
Source organism: Corylus avellana (assembly GCF_901000735.1). Lineage (NCBI taxonomy): Eukaryota > Viridiplantae > Streptophyta > Magnoliopsida > Fagales > Betulaceae > Corylus > Corylus avellana. Next base: position 11,095,709 of record NC_081548.1, on the reverse strand, counting down.
TGTTGGGTTTAAGCCTAAAAGGCTACACCTATAATGATATTTTGGCTTTTTTTTGGGATTTCATAAAATGATATTTTGGCTTTTATAAAAATATGGTTAGCTTTTTTTTAATCAAAAAGATGGGGAAAAAAACAAACCGAAAACTTATTTAACACGCATAGTTTATAGTTACATCAAAGCAACAAAAATCCATTACATCAAACTCTAAGCAACAAAACCCAACAGAATGCAACTTCAAGTAAAAAATGACTAATCATCCAGAATGCAACTTCAACTTCAAGTCACTAATCATCCTCAAGTAAAATGCTGATGTTCTTCAAAGTTACTTCTACAAAGAAAAAAAAAAACATTACTATATCAATTGAAACCAATAAATGAAATTTGTAAATAGCAAAATATATTAAGCAAACTAAAATGATCAAAAAACTGACCTGAATTGACCTTATAACTTTCAGCATCATCAACCATATATAAGTCAGAACTTAGGGTTTTTGATCTTAACCAATTTTGTGAACATATCCATGCTTCAACCGTACTTGGGGCCAATGAACTTCGAAATGGATGCACACACTTCCTCATGTGCTAAAAGCCGACTCTGAAGCAACTGTTGTAACTCTGGTGCTAAACTTAACTTTGATTGTGACTTATCATTTTTATCAAACCTACTGGGATATTTTTTGCAAGTATTCCTCAAATGCACAAGCATGGCTGAAGTACCTTGCTTTCTAGTGTGACAACTAAACAATTTGTTACAATACTTGCATTATGATTTAGGATCCTTAGGATCACCACCCTCTAACTTGGTAAAATGTTCTCAATCCATTGATATTTGCTCAGATTTTTTAGGTTTTGTTGGGAGAGCTGAACTAGGGTTATGAATAGATGACACAGAACTAGAACCAACACCACTACTTGAATGACCATCCATGAGTTTACAATAAGTAGAAAAAAAAAAAAAAAAAAAAAACAAATCAATACTGCATAATATTAGCATTTTTCAACATGAAATCAATACTACATAATCATGTCATTAGCATCTCATTTTTCAACATGAAATGAGAATTAGTACTGCATAATCAATCGGCATACAGTAAAGGCAAGACTAAATAATCAATCAGCTTACACAAAATCCAACCCAACATAATCAAACCAAAAGGCACAAATGAAATTTCTTTACCTAAGGCCGAGGGGTGAGAGAATCAGCTTGATTTGGTACTTCAACAAAAACCTTAACAAGAAGCAAAACTGAAATTAGTTCTTCAACAAAAAATCGAACCCAACATAATCATACCATAAATTATTAACAACTAACAAGAATC
>NC_081548.1:11083680-11094290 GCF_901000735.1 Corylus avellana | reverse complement strand
AGACATGGGTAGCATCTATGGATGGGTCCTCGACTCGGAAATGCAGCGGGATCGGAGTTGTACTCGAAGGACCCAACGATGAAAAATGTGAAGCAGCGGTACAACTGAAGTTTAGCACCTCCAACAACGAGGCTGAATATGAAGCCATGATCCTCAGTATGAACATGGCAAGATAAATGGGAGTCAAAGACTTGGAGGTCAGAAGCGGCTCCCAAGTAGTGTTTGGACACGTTCGGGACGAATATAAGGCTCGAGGAAGCAAAATGAAGAAATATTTGGCAAAGATGATGGAGATCATGGAATCTTTCAACAAGGTAATCTTTACAAAGGTTCCCAGAGAAGAAAACTCACAAGCAGACGCCCTAGCTCGTATGGGCTCCCCAGCCGAGGAAGAAATCATAACGGTTGGTCACCCAATCCAGGAACTAGCTGAACCTTCAATTAGCTAAACAAGCCAAGTGGCGTGCATTGAGGAAAAAAAGCAATGTCCAGATTGGGGCCACGACATCCTACAGTTCCTCAAGGAAGGCAAGCTGCCATCCGATAATAAACTAGCACGGAAGATCCGCATCGAAGCAGCACGATACACGCTAGTTGATGGCGTTCTGTATTGAAGGGGTTATACCCTCCCTCTAGTCAAATGCCTATCCAAAGATGAGGCTACGTACTTGCTTAGAGAAATTCATGAGGGGGTGTGCGACAGCCACTCGGGAGGGAGAATGCTAGCCTATAAAGCCATCTGAGCGGGGTATTATTGGCCAGGAATGAACTGAGACTCCCATGAAATGATAAGCATTGCGACAAATGCCAACGCTTTGATAGAATGCTTGCGAATCCACCCGAAGAATTAAGCTAGGTTTCGGCCCCGTGGCCCTTCACACATGGGGGGTCAATTTAGAGGGCCCACTTCCAACGGGAAAAGGAGGATGTCGGTTTGTCGTGGTTGTTGTTGATTACTTCACCAAGTGGGCAGAGGCAGAAGTATTGGCTACTATAACCACTGGAAATATAAGGAACTTCCTCTGAAAAGCGATCATATGTCAGTACGGTATCCCGCATGCTTTTGTAACCGACAATGGAAAGCAATTAGATTGTGAACCTTTCAAAAGTTGGTGTGCCGAGCTCCATATCAGAAATTATTTCTCATCTCTCGGGCATCCTTAGGCCAACAGTCAGGTAGAAGCAACAAATAAGACTCTGATGAAAACTCTGAAGAAGAAACACGAGGACAAGAAATGAGCATGGGTAGAGATTCTTCTAGAGGTGCTATGGTCATATAGAACAACCATCCGAACGCCAACTAGAGAAACTCCTTTCTCCTTGGCATTCGGAGCCGAAGCAGTCATCCCAGCGGAAATCGGCTCGATCTGTTTTAGAGTGAAGCATTACAACCCCGAGATAAACGAAGAAGGAATAAAGTTGAGCCTGGACTTGCTCCAGGAAAAAAAGGGATGATACTCAGACAATGATGGCAGCCTATCAACAAAGGATAGCCAGATACTTCAACAAAAAGGTCAAGCCGTGATAGTTCAAGATTGGGGACTGGGTCCTCTGAAAGGTCAACATAGCCACCCAAGATCCAGTAGTAGGAAAGCTCGGACCAACATGGGAGGGACCATACAAAGTCATTCGAAGCCATAGACAAGGAGCCTACTACCTACAGGATGCGGAAGGAAAGCCACTACCAAGACCCTGGAATGCCGAGCATCTAAAAAGATATTATCAGTAATTTTCCATTGCATTCATTTTTTGTAATTCTGGATTATTTATAAAAATCAATTTATGGCGACTTATTTGAGCATCAGAGAACCTTTGGTCAAAACAACCATTGGGCCCGATGATACATTCCCTGTCTTGTAGTCTACATTCCCTGTCTTGTAGTCATCTCGGAAAAAGGGAAAGATCCCTTAACAAAAAATCTCCTCACCTCGGAAAAAGGAAGAAAACCCTTAACAAAGAAAATCTCCCATCTCGGGAACTAGGGAGTAAACCTTCAGCAAAAAAAATCTCCCATCTCGGGAACTAGAGAGTAAACCTCCAGCAAAAAAAAATCTCCCACTTTGGGAACTAGGGAGTAAACCCTCAGCAAAAAAATCTCCCATCTTGGGAACTAGGAAGGAAACCCTCAACCAAAAAAATCTCCCACTGCTGGAACTAGGGAGTAAACCCTCAGCAAAAAAAATCTCCTACTTCGGGAACTAGGGAGTAAACCCTCAGCAAAAAAAATCCCCACTTTGGGAACCGGGGAGTAAACCCTTGACAAAACCCAACTTGGCCCTTAACTAGGAAGACCGAGGATTCATCAAAACATGAGATTTCCAAGCAAGGCATAACAAACAAACAAAGCCGAAAAGGCACAGCACAGCAAAGGAGTCAAAGGTAACCATTTCATTTAAGACTTTACATCACAAGAAGATTCAATTACAACAGATCAAGTTAGAGCAATTACATGAAATGCCAAGTAACAATAAACTCCTGGCCACCTGTTTATCTAACTACGCCAAAAATATCACATCTGGGCTCGATCTGGTACTCTACATCTAAAGTGACGTTGTACAAATCACATTTGAGCAATCACCCAGTAATATGATGAACAAGAAAATTAAAGCCCTGGAAGGGCCATTGCCGTTTATATCGAAGGCTATCGATGGTGACCTTCACTGGGTAAGCCATCTTTCTCAAGAGCCATAGCCTTCCAGAGCTGGTATTTCCTGCGAAGTCTCCGGCACTTTTCTTCCTCCAAAAATAGCCGGGTGGCAGAATAAAACTCAGAGGCTTTCTTCCGTCTTTTCTCGTGAATACTTGTTGTGCAAATTATCTACCTAACTTAATAGGTGAATAATTGTACATTTTACCTGCAAGTACACAAGGTCAACATAGTAGTATATGGTGCAAGTACAGGATCATTCCCACGAGGATTGCTGAATTTATGTTTTAAAAATAAATTCCTTAAGTAAAAACAAAGATTGATTGTTAAAGTGATGATAATAAAATGTAGGGTTTTGATATCCACCATTAATTATATCTAGCTAATATAACAATATGCCAATGCTTTGATCATGTTATGCATAATTAATGTTTGCCAACCTAAAGGTATGGGTGTCTACTCCTTAAGCTATTGATTTCTCTAAGCAACGAATTAGGCATGGGTGTTTACTCTAATTCTTTTCTTTCTTAAAGGATTTAGTATGGGTGTCTACTAAGTTGTTCTTTAAGAAAGCATGAATCTGTGGAAATCGACAAACACATGAGGCCTAGGGCATGAGTGTCTACTCCCGGTTCCCCATGTTGATAAACCTAAGAACCAGGTGTGGATTTCTTTTGTTACTTATATTAAACCCAGGACTCGATCATCCAAATTGATTTAATTAACTAGTCTATACCACATGCATATGTTGATCAGGCACACACATATGAGGAATTCATGAAAGCAGGAATTAACCAAGTTAAATAGCATAACATAACCATCACAAAGGCGCCAATATTGAAATATTAACTAAACATAACTAGGGCTTCAATCTAGCCCTACTAAATAAATTAGCTACACATAGAGTTGATGTTAAACATCTTCATAAAATAAAAGAAAAGAAAGGAAAGAATAAACCCGAGACTTGACTTGAGAGCTCCTATTCTTCTCCCTTCTCCCCAAGCCTTCTATTCTAAAGGCTTAGGAGTCTATTTATAAGCTTTAGAAGTCCTTGGAAAAGTAGTAAACCCTAGGGATTTCGTAGGGTTTCAATCCTATTACAATTTGGAGTTTGAAAAACCCTAATATGGAAATAGGGACGTTATAGCCGCCACTTGGGATGCCTCCTGCGCACGGGTGCGCTCGATCGCAGCTCGTGTGCGCTCGATTGCAGGTCTGCGATCGATCCTTCTTTTGGCCTATGCTCGATCGCTCCTGGCCTGGCTCGTGCAGCATCTTCTCTGGTATTGCGCTCGATCGCAGTACCAGGGAGCTCCAATTTTTCCATCTTCTCTTTTTGAGCCTAAATCACCCAGTTTTGCTTCACTTTCTTCCAAAAGCCTGTAAAAATATCAAAAACACAAAAAGGAATTAAAATGGCCTAATTAACTACAACCAAAGGATTAAAACATGTAAGATAAGGGCTAAAAATATGAATATTTTAGCACTTATCAATACTGACGAGATAAGGCTTGAGATCCGCAATCTGCCAATCTCGTGACTCCAACTGCGGGTCTTTCCAGACTATCTGATAATCCTTCACTTTAACGTCAGCCATCAACTTCGCCAACTGGTTGGAACGATCCACCAAGCGCTGCTCCGGTGCCTCCAACAGCAAGCGTAATTCGGTAATTTCTGTCTCGAAATCGCCGGGGGCACGAGAATGAGGCCGTTTAGTCAACGGATGGGATGAAGATGCCACACCCCCTGGAAACAAAGAGGAAGTGGAAGGAGTCGATGACTCTGTCTCCGCCAAACTCCCAAACGAGTAAACAAAAGCCATGAGGAAAGAAATTGAAGAGAAAGAAGGACAGTCAGTTGAATGAAGATTCTTTCAACCCTAAGAGGTATTTATAGTACGTAAACACTTGGAAAACGAGAGGTCACCTTTAAATGCGAAGAGACATCCCACGCAGAATCGCCTAGGAAACTCAAACGGTGACGCACCACGTGTCCCACCATCAGAGGCCGTGCCTATAATAGTGATGAACTCCAAAACCTGAAACGACAGATACCAAAAGGCTAGCGGAGTATTTAATGACCGAGAATTACAATACATTCCAACCCTCGGCCATGGGAGGTAGGACACCCGACCACAAAATACAACAAGATATTGGAAGATCAAAGACAATTTAGATATGCATTCAAAGCATCCAAAAAATACTGAGAAGACCAACAGTAGTTCAAATAAGTAGGAACAAAAATCCTTATACAAAACAAAACAGAATGTATAAGTATGGGATTCATTGGTATCGTCATCTATGAGAATCTCGGGACCAAAAGGCTCGGGGGGTAAATTCGCTTCTGGGCGGAACCCATGCACATTAACTTTCGAGGCATCAGGAATCAACTCCCGGCCTACGTCGACCATTTCATCAACAACAACAGCTGGCACCTCTAAGAAATTCGACTCCACTGTGGCAGGGTTGATGCCAAATGATCTCTACGGACGGTGAGGTACCTATGATTCTCAAAACCCCAATGAAATTCGCGGGCCCACAACAGGTCCCGGAGCCAAGGAACAAATGACAGCTCTGCAAGATAACGAACCGCTTTAGCTTTCCAATAGCGGTACCCTTGGCAAAATCGATCGCACCTGGATCGGGATGCCTCCAAATCACTTACAAGCTTCTCACGGGCATCTTCCGACTAAGATATTTGAGCCTCAAGTGTTTTAGAAAGTTTTTGAAAGCCCTCATTGAAAACCCGAACCTCAGAAAGCTCCTCAGCGATCTTCGCATTTTCTACAACCAATCGGGCAGCAATAGACTCCGCCTCTGTAACCCGATTCACCAACTCTTGGCTGTCCCACTCGGCAACGTCGAGACGCGTTTGAGGATGAGCATTAGCCAACTTTGATTCACTAAGCCCTTGTTGGGTTGCTAAAAGCTCGTCCTCCTTCCTTGCCAATAGACGACGGAGATTCTCCACCTCGGAACTGGCGTCTTGAGAGCTAGAGGCCCTTTGCTTTTGGGTCAGCTTCTGAACTACGCCCTGCAGCTCAACTCTCTCATCAGCATACTTCCACTGACCCTCCTGAAACTCCTTATACCAACTCGCGATAAGAGTAGAGCTCTACAGAAAGAAAAGCCGTGTCAGAAATAGTAAAGGCATTCAAAAAAAAACTTGCCGTCTAGTGACAATGGACCAGTTTGTCCACTAACATCTCTGGAGTAAGCCAACCTTCTCCTCGGGTATAGTCCGTTGGAAGTAGCCTGGTAACTGTTGACAAAGGGTTTCCCCCCAAACCCGAGTCCAAAGATCTGATAATAAGGGAACTCCTCCCTGAATGCCCCCTAATTGGCTGTCCATGATACACAGGAAGCTGACCGAAGGACCCCACTGGCGGGTCGATAGGCCTATCCTCGGAAGGAGACGTGGTTTGGGTCTCACGACGAGTGGCCACTGGCTCCCCCGGTTCTCGAGGTTGTGCTTCCAAGGGTACTGTGTGGAGGGGAGCAACCTCCATTGCAGAAATAGGCTCTGAAGCATCACTCGAACCACTAGGAGGGTTGAAAGTTATCGACACAAAATTAGACCGAACGGAAGACAATACATCTAGGAGGTCCCGCGACTTGTCCGCACGTCCTTTCTTCGAAAGCGGTTCTAGGGGTGCCTTTCCTCTATCAACCTTCCTCTTCAATACCAGCGGGTCCGTCGCAAACCCGGGAGTCGACAAAACCTGGTCCCGACCATAGGAACCTGATGGCTTGGAGGTTGGACGCGAATCCTTTGAAGCAGATGTCACAGTTGCAGACGGCTTCCCCGAAGAGGAGACTTTCTTGTGCGCTTGACTCTTCTTGCTCGGGGCCCAAGCAGGCGACTGCAAAACCGCCTTGTCACCAGCTGAATTGGATTTCTTAGGGTTCCCCTGGCAATCCCATACAACTTTATCCACTGGAATCTGGTATCCCAAGCACTCCCGAAGAGCGGAATCATTAACGATGCTACCAAAAAGCATCCGATCTGCATTCTCGGGGAGCTGAGAATACTCCAAGATGTAGTTAACCCGGCCTTGCTGCTCTAGGCTTAGTGCAGGACATTCCTTCCTTGCAGTAGAAAGGGAAGTAAGAACTTATAAGGCAGGATAAAGGAGAAAAAAGGAAGAACTAAAAACACTTACAACTTTCTCGGGAGACTCCTCATTCCTGGGGAACAGAATGTTGAACGGGTAAAGCCTCGGACGTCGACACCTCCCAAGTCCAGGATATGTAAAAGAACTGCTCCACCCACTGCTTGTTGTTAGAGAAGGTTTTCCCAAGTTCGATAAATTAGTTCTTCTCGTGAACCATGAAGGTGACAATCTCGAAAGTGGGGTAAAAATGAGGCCAAATATATTAAAAAATTTGAGGATCGATAGTCTTTCCCGGGAACACAGTAGGCCGCAACATGAGGGTGGCCATGAAATAACGCCAGCCGTTCGACATCAGTTGTACAGGGGCTACCCCCAAAAAAGACAACATTTCTCTCACTATGGGAGAGAAGGGTAGACGAACTCCCGCCATGAACATGCATTCATGAATGCAGATTTCCCTAGGACCACCGACCATTCTAGTGGAGTCATTTGGAAAATGCTGCGAAACCGATGAGGGTATGTCATAGTTGTGACGGAGCACCCTCTCATCCTCCACTAAGAGGTAAGATCTTTGTCGTTGCGCAAAAGTCTAGGCGCAAGGATGAAGGATATCCTTTGCAAATTGGACGCACTTTGGCCGAAGAGCCACCTGAGCGGCGAATCAAAGGAATCTTCGATGATTGCTCATCAGCGATTACGTCAACCTGAATTGGAAGCTTCTGAGAAGACATGACCACTGGGAAAATCAAATACTCTAAGATTTGAGAAATGGATGGAAATCTAGAAGGCTTGAATGACGAAGATCGGTGGCAAAATCTTTATAAGGGAAGAAAACTCGGACAAGGCGCAAGGCATTTAATGCAAGAACATCATGAGCCTACTGTCACGCCTGAACCGAAGAGACTCAAGCTAACTTTCCCTTCAAAAAACGCAACCATAGGCACCGATTCACACATCTGAATTCGTTTCTTTAGTTTTTGAATCACGCCCAGTAGAACACGTGGCCAAGCGACGACGCATTTACGTGGATAAGGACAAAAGATTTGAAAACTGTAAGATTGCAACAAATCTCCGAATATCCGAGATGTGCGAATGTCAGGTTCCATAAATGGTTAAGACGCCAAGAAAAACAGCTATAGGGAACCGAGCGTGGAAAGACACTTGAAAGGTCCACCCTAAAAAAAGAACACCACCAGAAGATTAAGAGTTTGAATTCTCTCCTCCTGAAGTCTCAGCATAAGGAATTTGGGGGGTAACTATTACACATAAACCTAGCGCCTGAAGCCCACGGGTAAAAGGCCCATGAGCCCAAGAGAGCCCTGTACATCCCATTGGGCTCACCAAATGCGCCCGATGCAAAGCAATGAATACGGCGTCGTCCCATACGCTCTTGGATAACCAGAATCCAAGCATGGGATCATTGTGAACCTTCCGCACTTAACGTCCGGATACACAGGTAGCCCGCGCCTAGCAGGATCGTCGAGATGGTTAAGATCTTATTCTTAAAACTGCCACACAGGTACAGGCAATCCTCAAATCAATGTACGTAATGGCTTCCTACCAATCATAAAGAGAAGGAACACAAGCATTAACCTTTCTTGCTGTTATGACCAGATCCCGGATCTTTCGCCTGGCCCTCATAACCACCTCCGCATGCTCAACTATAAAAGGCCTCAGTCCGAAGGTACGAGGGACCACAAATTCGCATGCTAAACTAATACACAAATTGACTTAAGCATCAGAGGAGGAACCGCTGGCCAACACCCGACGTATCCTCTTAACGTGTGCTTTACTTTTGCAGATTTACTAAAAGAGTCACAGAAAGGCGAACCATGATAGGAGTAGCTTGAAGACTTGGGCCCCTGTTGATTCACTGTGTCGAAAACTGCTTCAACAGTACCTACTTGTATTTAAAGGTGATGTCTAACATTTTTTTTTATGTATTTATTTTTTACCTATCTGTAAGAAAACGTCAAAACCTTTCTAGGTTCTAAGCTATGAATAAACTTTCAATATAAACCAAAATAATTCTAAAACAAGAATAAAGAAACATAAAATGAATATGCAATAATAAAAAACAAACATTATTAATAGAAGAACGACACTTTAAAGTATGCTACGCATAAGAAATAAAAACATTTAAATAGTTTATAACAAAACAACATAAAATAAAAATTAGAAAAAGAAGAAGAAAAGAACAACATCAACCACTCATGAGTATATTAGCAATAATACAATCACATTCAATATGCTTATAATTTTCATTGGATGTCTCTGATTGTTGTATGCTTGATTTTTCTTGTGCCTCATCATCCTCGATGCTTTTAGTAGGTATTAAATCATAATTAAAAGAACAATTAGGATCGTGCTCTACCTTTAATTGCCAAATAATCAAAATAACAAACTACACAATTATCAAATTAAAACAAGCACAACAGAATATAAGCAACATCACAAACACAACATAAGATTTGTTTACGAAGTGGAAAATCCTTTGAGCACCTCAAAGGTAAAAACTAATTGGGGGTAGCTAAACCTGAGAAATCACTAAATGAAGATTCAGAGTTACAGACTAGACGATACTCACAACCTTGAGGACCTCTAGACTTTAGTAAGAATAACAAGCTTCCCAGCCTGTCTCCATCTTGACCATCTTCACGAAGTACATTTCCTCACCGACCCTTCAGTAGACTTCCTTTTCCAAGCTCACCAAAACCCACAAACTTCTTGTGATCAAACAAATCAAGGCAACATGCCAACAATCAAGAGCATCCAATGCTATATCACGTCCTCTCTTGAATCAATCTCCGGAGACCTAACGCTTGTGGAGAAAAATTGATACTTCTATCAAAGAGAAAAATGTTTCCCCAAGTTTGCGAAAAAACAAAGCAGCAAAATCCTTAAATATAAAGACATTTCCGTCATCACGTCTTAACGGGACACTTTCTCGTTATGACGTGAAGGCCAGATTCGAAGATCTAAAACAACCCACGTCTTAACAAGAAAGCAATCCCGTCCTAATGTGAAGAACAAATGTCTCATCTTCGTCACTTGTCTCGTCTTAACACAGCCTGTCATAAGAAAACATTAGCTTCAACTATGGTCTCGTTACATGTCCCGTTCTGACGAAGTTCCTGATGAGAAAACAATAGCTTTAGTTATGGTCTCGTTACATGTATTGTTCTAACGAGGTTCCTGATAAGAAAACAGTTGCTCTCAGCTTCACTCCCATCACATCCTCATTCTGACACCACTCCTGACAAGAAAATAGTAACTCCCCATTACATGTTCCGTCTTGACGCAACTCCTGACAAGAAAACAATAACTCCCCATCACATGTCTTGTCCTGACGGCACTCCTGACGGGAAACGAGTGACTTCTTCAAACAGCCTCTTAGAGCCTAAAATCTATTTCCCATAGTTTTAAACACACAAAGAAGGACAACAACAATAAAGACATTACAAGACAAGTCATTGAATTAGGCCAACTTAAAACCTAACAATCTCCCCCTCTAGCCATTCAATGACAAAACCTTAAACAATGTTTAAAACTTTACGCAACCAACAAGGACACAAAACCACTAAACACAAGGAGAACCAAGAGCAACCCTTCCAAACCAAAGTGCTAGGTCATGGGGCACTTCACCAAAAACCATTGCACTCATCCAAAAACAATCAAACACAATACAAATTCCTAGTTCTAAAACATGTCACACAAATCACATTACTGCACCAAATTCAAAAAACAATTAAAAACAGAGAACCAGAGAACCAAACATTCAGAGATTTTAACAATAAGGTTAAACCAAATATAAACAAATATAAACACCACATTGTCTCAAAATAACAT
>NC_081548.1:11063760-11083580 GCF_901000735.1 Corylus avellana | reverse complement strand
CAGAGAGAGCTATGTTATGGAAATCTGGTATTACTTTGTAGATGGCACAAGTAGTTGCAAACAAAGTCAGGACTTGGTTAATATTATGTAATGCTATAATATTGTGAAGCCATCCCAATGAATGTTTTGAGAATAACGATGTTCATGTTTAACCTTTTTATCTGGATATAAACTGCTCATTGTCACACACTAGCACGAGATTACCTGCTTACTAAGTCGTCGAACTTACCCCTTACTTTTCCACACCAAAGGGACATGACGATGTTTTATAGAGGGGCTAGCTAGATTTGAATAGACTGAACCTGGAGATAGATGCGGCCATTCGAGGTAAAGGTATTGATCGGGCTATGACTTGAAGACCCACAGTAGAGCTACGAAGGTTATTTGTGGTATCTAGCATTATGAGATGTACTTGTATATTTTAGGAGGATGCAACTATTCTTTGTAGTATCATGTATTGTCGATGACTCAACTTAAACTGAGGTTTTAGTGATGCTCTAATTGTATCGATAAATACTTATAGATCGAAATAAATTCAGGGACTTCCCCTACTTGATTACTCTGATTGAGGAAAATAGATCACTGTGGACTTACCAGTTTTGTGGTAAAGTCTGGGAGGCGCTTGATAATTTAATTACTAGTTAATTAAATTCTCGAGGCATTACAGTAAGTATCTCTGTTCTAGTTCTTTTCTCTTCCCCCCTGATAAGTGCTAAAATATTCATATTTTTAGCCCTTAACTTGCATGTTTTAATCCTTTGGTTTTGGTTAATTTGGTCATTTTAATTCCTTTTTGTGTTTTTCATACTTTTGTAGGCTTTTGGAAGAAAATGAAGTAAATCTTAAAGATTTGGCCTCAAAGAGAGAATTTTGGAAAAGTTGGAGTTTCTGGTAGTGTGATCGATCGCAGGTGACTTATGATCGATCGCACACGGGTTGCGATCGATCGCACCTGTGCGCTGGAGAATTCAAGAAGCTGCGGACATACTCCCTTTCCTTCCATATTAGGGTTTTTCAACTCCCAATTGTAATAGGATTAAAACCCTACGAAATTCCTAGGTTTACTAGTTTGTCAAGGACTTCTAAAGCCTATAAATAGACCTCTAAACCTCAAGAATAAGGATCCTTGGAACATCCTTGGAAGAGGCACAACTTTGGGGAGAGGAATTGGAGGCTACCTTTCAGTTCTTTCTTTCCCTTTTCTTTTTAGTTTTATTTTCATTATGTGTAACTAACTCTTAAGGAGGGCTGGATTGAAGCCCTAATTATGTTTATTTAATATTTCAATATTGGCGCCTTTATGATGATCATGTTGTGATATTTAACTTGATTAATTCCTGTTTTCATGAATTCCTCATATGTATGTGACTAGCCATTATATGCATGTGGTATGAACTAGTTAGTTAAATCAATTTGGATGATCGAGTCCTAAGTTTAGTAAAAGTAACAAAAGAATCCACACCGTTAATCAACATGGGGAACCGGGAGTATACACCCATACCCTAGGCCTCATGTGTTTTTCGATTTCCACAGAATATATGCTTCCCTAAAGAACAACTTAGTGCCAAACTCGTTGCTTAGGAAAATCTATAGCTTAAGGAGTATACACCCATACCCTTAGGTTGACAAACATTAGATAGACATAACATGATCAAAGCATTCGCATATTGTTATATTATCTAAATATAATTAGTGGTGCATATCAAAGCCTTGCCTTTACCTTTTTCATTTATCTTTATTATCTTCTTATTTCTTTTTCTCAATATCAAATCTGTGACAATTTGATATTTTAATTTATTCTAAACAAAATCACAATCTCCGTGGGAATGATCATGTACTTGCACCATATACTACCATGTTGACCTTGTGCACTTGCAGGTAAAACGTACAATTATTTACCTATTAATTTAGGTATCCTGCATTCCCATTCTTTCATTTCCAAATGTGCCTATATCAAAATCCATAGCTCTTCCTCTCTCCCTATGTGGAGCTCCCCTTGGATTCCTATTTTCCTTCCTTTCTCCCCTCTCCCTCCTCTCTTTTGTCTCAGCCCCTTCCCAACCTCCTTGTCTCTAACCTCTTTTCTTTTGTTTCCACCTCCTCTTCTCCTGCCTGGAATATCCCCTTGCTTGAATATCTTTTTGAAGCTACTAGTGTTAGAGAAATCCAGAAAATTAGCATTTCCCTCTCTAATACTAAAGTTTTCCTTTGGACACCAACACCACCCCTTTAATGGTGTTTTCACTGCCAATCAGCCAATAAAATCATTTCCAATCCTAGAGCTTCCTTTGCTTCCTCTCCTTTTTCCCCATCTCTTTGGAAGTCTCTATGGAAGCTGAATCTTACAGATAGGTTGAAACTTTTCCTTTGGAAAATTGCTTGGGATATTATCCCCTCCAAGTCTAGGATCTATGCTATTTTTCCTACTTCTTCCGCAGACTTAATCTGCCCCTTGTGCAATGTGGAAGAGGACTCCCTCCATCACCTCTTCTTCAGATGCTTTCTTGATAGAATTGCTTGGAGATCCTCTCAGTGGCCTCTTGACTCATTGAAATGGTCTTCTCTTAGCTTAACTAGCTGGATTAAAGGTATTTTATTTCCTCATCAAACCTTTGGCATCCCTCTTGCTGACTCTCTTTTATTTCAAATATATGTTGTTGTTTTGTGTGATATGCTTTGGTTCTCTAGGAATCAAGTAGATCACAAAGGTGTTTTACCGAATGTTTCCAAGTTTGCTGATGATATCAAAAATATCTCCTTAGATCACTATGCAGCCTAGAAATCTATTGCTCAACTGGTGAGAGAACTTTGGTCCCCTCCTCAAGTAGGCAGTTTCAAAGTCAATTTTGGTACTACTGATGAGTGCCAAATATTGCATATTTGGGCCTCTTAATTTGCATTTGCTAAGCCTTTAGCTTTATTATATTTTAATGTTTGTGTTAGTTTTGGTGTTTTAGTGTTTTGCAAGTTGCTAAGGGAAAACTGCGGTCTTAATGTGGAAGATGCAAAGAAGTTGAAGAAAAGCATTTATGGAGCTAGGATCTAGCGCAGCACACTGGCGCTCGAGCCCAGGATGGCCACAGCAGCGCGAGAGTGCAGATGCACCACTTAAGCGTGCAGCGCCCAAGCGCTCCGCTACAGAAGACCTGAAGCCTGCCCGAGTGCGATCAAGTGCACCTAGTGTGCGATCGAGCACACTCGGTTTACCTAGCAGTGCCGAAGCCCTAGTTTTTTAGTATAAGTACCATATTTTTTACTATAAACGCACCAAAGGGGCGCCGTTCAGTGTATTTTCTGACTTTTTGACACTTTGTAGCTCTGAACTCGTTTCTCGTAAGTTGGTTAGTTTAAATGATTTTTGTAGTCAAGAGAGGCAAAACATTCAACAAAGGTTGAAGATGAAGCATCACCATTGATTTGCAATCGCATTCTCATTGTATTGTTCATACATGAAGCCTCACCATTGATTTGCAATCACATTCTCATTTTATTGTTCATACAATTTGAGTTTTTCATATATATGATGTTCTATTTCAATTCAGTTATTAGATTAAACCCTTTTAATTGATTGTTCGATTAGTAGTTTGATTGGATATTCAATGTGTTTCATCCGACGGATACATCGAATCATTCGATTGAAATTAGATATCCATTGTGATTTGTAAATCAAACAGATACATTGGATGATTTGATTTCGATTGGGTATTCATTGTAATTTGTATTAAGGATAGATTCATTGAATGTTTCAATAGATTAATTTTATGAAAAAAAATAGAATATCCATAGGGTTTAATTGCTTGTCGGTTATATGAACAAAACATTAGAATGCAAGCTTTAATTTGGTGAGGGTGATTCTGAAACCTTAGTGCTTTTTATCATTTGCTTTTAATCAATTTAATTTATTTTATCTTTTTGCACGACAAAATCACACAAAATTTGGAACTAGGTTAAAATAGGATTAATTTAGATAGAAATTTATTTTCACGACACAATTTCCTATGGATTTGACCTCGCACTTGCATAATCTATATTGCAAACGACTCGTGCACTTGAAAGTACTTTTAAAACTCACAACAAGTTTTTGGCGACATTCTCGGGGAATTGTTTTGTTTGTGAAATTCAATTTTTGTCTTAATTGATTTTATTTTTCTAATAGTTTAGTTAGATTTTTGATTTATTTTCTTTTTGCAATTTTTTTTTTTTTATTTGTTTCTACAAATCTATTAAAAAAATAAAAAATAAAAAAAAATAAAAAAAAATAAAAAAAAAAAAGAAAGAAAGAGAAAAGTCTGTTTGATTTGCTTGCAACTTTTGCCGAACTAGTCCCTGCCATACCGCTTGATCGCATTTCCTTACGCTCGAGCGCACTTGAGCACTAGTGCAGCAAGACGAAGCTGCACTTGCGCTCGACCCTCCCGAGTTGCTCTCAAGCACACAGCAGATGCAGGCTCGAGCGCAAGTGACTTACGCTCAAGCGCACCTCCGCAAACTGCATTGGCAGACTGGCAGCAGCTAAGTAAAAAAAATTTTGCCAATTTTTTTGGTCCATTTTGTGAGTATTTTGTTTTCTGTTTTTGCATTTATTTTCTGTTTTGATTTTCTTCATTTTGTGATTATTTTGTGTTTGTTAGTTTAGTTTATTTTAGTACTTTTTGTGTGGTGTATGCTTGGTCGGAGATCGTTGAACTTAGAGATTATACCCTTAGATCCCAAAATAGAAAGAATTGCTAGGAGGAATCCTAGAGCACTTGCTAAGTTAGAGACTGTTGAGATGGGAGACCAACCTGATAATATACCTGAGAATGTCGACCTCACTAGATCTTTTAGCGATTTGTTCGCACCCATTGCGACAAACTCTCCCTCGTGCATAGTATTGCCTCCAACCAATGCTACGCATTTTGATCTTAAGTCTCATGTCATCCAAGTCTTACCGTCATTCAACAATTAGAGCTTGAAAATCCATATAGTCATGTGAAGAAATTTTGTGACATATGTGCCACATTCAAATTTCAGAACTTTTCTGAAGAGTCTGTTCATATGAGACTTTTCCCTTTCTCTCTTCACAATAGAGTCAAGCCATGGTTGGATTCTAACATGCCCGGATCCATCACATCGTGGGAAATACTGTTGAGCAAGTTCTACAACAAGTTTTTCCCGATGTCCAGAGTCAATGAGTACCGAAAGGAAATTAGTTCTTTCACTTAGGAAGAGGATGAGAAATTTTCCGAGAGTTGGAAGCAGTTTAAGGAGCTACTGATAAAATGCCCTCCACATGGATATGAGAGATGGAGGCTTGTTCAACTCTTCTACCAAGGATTGACTTAGTCCAACCGTAGTATGATCGAGTCCATGAATGGGGGAGCGTGTTTAAGTTTGATGGGAGATGAAGCCTACAAAGCTCTGGATAAGTTGTCCGACAACTCACAGCAATGGGATTTTTCAAGTTGTCGGGACAAATCTGCCTGTATGCCAAATAAAGGAGGCATCTATGAAGTGAAAGAAGACACAAATTTGAGAATGAAGATAGATGCTCTCACTAGAAAAGTCGACGCTCTCACTATGAGCCAGCCCATTAATGCGGCCAATGCATTCAATGTTCACAGCTGTTCCAACTGTGCTAGTCCTTTGCACTTCGCACAGAATTGTCCATCTTTACTGGCTTTTGCCGAGTGTCCTATGGAACAAGTGAACACTTTCAATGATTATAGGAAGCAAGCAAGTGGACCTTACTCGGAGACATACAATCCAGGGTGGCAGAACCACCCCAATTTCTCATGGAAGCAGAACCTGATGAATCAGGGAGGAGCGCCTCATCAGGCTCAAAATCTATACCCTCCCGAATTTCTTCCACCAGTTCAGAATCATGGTCACTCGGCTCATCCAACACCACCTCCAAATCAAGTGCTGGCGTCGTCTTCACAGTCGTTGTTGGAAAACACTCTCAAGGAATTTCAATCTTATACCTTACAGACTCTTAAGGAATTCATGCAGATCATAGGCCAATCCATAAGTGAAGTGAGGAATGCGACCATGGTAAACACCCAAGCAATTGCTAAGCTGAAGAGTAAGATTGGACAAATAGTGAACTACTTGGGTGAAAGAAAGAAGGGAAAGTTCCCAAGTCAGCCCATGCCTTACCCCAAAGGACAATTTATGGTTGGAAATTCTTCAAGTCCTGTGCACGGGTAGGAAGAAGTGCAATCAATTGTCACACTTAGGTCAGGGAGACAAATGGGCAATATTGTGGTTCAACAAGAAGAGAACCCTGCTGTGCCGCAAGGGGTCACAACAATGCAGAGAGAGATGCTGAGCCTACCATAGTCATACCCATTGTTGATGATCCCCCCAGGAATTTTGTCCCAAAAGCTCCATATCCAGAAAGATTGAAAGCCCCAAAGAAAATTGCACAATTTGCTAAAGTTTTGGAGGTATTCAAGCAAGTTCAGATAAACATCCTGTTTTTGGATGCCATCCAGCAAGTGTCATTATATGCTAAGTTCTTGAAGGATTTAGTCACTGTCAAGAGAAATACAAATGTCCAAAAGAAAGCATTTCTAACTGAACAAGTCAACTCCATCCTTCAATGCAAGCTCCCCATCAAATATAAGGACCCTGGGTGTCCTACAATCTCTTGCATGATAAGAATTAGCTGGATTGAAAAGGCTCTGTTGGATCTAGGAGCAAGTGTAAATCTCCTGCCCTATTCAGTCTACTTACAATTGGGGCTAGGAGAATTGAAGCCCACATCTATGACACTACAGTTGGCTGACAGGTTTGTGAAGATCCCAAGGGGAATTGTTGTGCAAATT
Organism: Corylus avellana; assembly: GCF_901000735.1. NCBI lineage: Eukaryota > Viridiplantae > Streptophyta > Magnoliopsida > Fagales > Betulaceae > Corylus > Corylus avellana. The sequence continues at coordinate 11,076,771 of NC_081548.1, read as the reverse complement.
TATTTAACTCGCAAGTTCACGAATCGATTGTAGTTTAATAGATTGCAAGTGCGAGGTCGAACCCATAGAGAATTGTATTTTTTAAAGAACAACTTATTCTAAACTAATTTTACCCTAACATAGTTCCAAAAAAAGTTTGAATTTTGAGTTTTGAAAATTAAAGGATAAACATAAACTAAATAAAATAAAACAAAAGGTAAAGACTAAGGTTTAGGAATCCACACTCACTGAATCATAACAACATACTCCATGTTCATCAATATTTATCCGAAGTTCTCACAATTTAAATCTTATGTATGTTTAACTATGCTTCAAAGAATTAATCAAAATCATCCCATGTATCTATTCATTGGCCAAATCACAAAAGGAATCTAAATTCAATTGAAACACCAGATATATCCGTAGAACAAATCACAAGGGATATCCAATTTTTATGAGTTAAAAACCAAGCAATCAATCATATGAAATTATCTCAAATCATCATATGTATCCGTGAATCACAAGAGATATCCAAGAATCACTCCACACATTGATTAGAAGTAAAACAATTGAAATATAAAACTCAATAAAATCGGATAAATAAAGACTTACATAAAAGTGATGTCGTTCTTCATCAGTGAGGCTTCATCCCCAACCTTAGTTGGGAATTTCGCTCAACATAAAAATAAAATCTAAACCTAAACCTAAACCTAAAGAAAAACTAAACAAAAGAAGATAAAAACTGTAGAATTTTGCTCTCTAGGATTGTGTATTTTTTCTTGAATGCAAAGAAGTCTATTTATAGGCTTAGGAAAGTCCTAAAAACCTTATTAAACCTAAATAATTCGGAGGTCTGTCTTTCAGTCAAAATAGAAGTCTGAAATCGGAATAGGATTCGTCCAGATTTGTATCCTTTAATTGCAGGGCGATTTTGGCATAGAACCCGTCAGAATTAGGAAAATCCTATTTCACAACAAATTGTAGTATTTTGAATTAGCTTTCCAATGCCACTTGAATCACTTCAATAAAATATTTGAGTGAAAAGTTACTGTCAAAATATTGAGACATATACAGAATCTGAATTTGAATCCGATCTGAAATCTTATCCAATCTGATCTTTTATCCAATTTAATCTCATTTAACCTTTTTCTTGGATTTGGTTAGACTTAACGACATCATCTAGGTCTTCTCAAATTATGCTTTCTTTCAAACTTTGCATTTTTCCCTTTAAAGCTATAGTTTTTCTTCAACGACCTACAAAACACTAAAAACAAAAAATTAACACAAAACAATATATAATGACACAACTAAAGGATTAACTAATGTAAATAAAGGTGTCCAAATATGCAATATTTGGCACTTATCAAACACCCCCAAACTTACATTTTGCTAGTCCCTTAGCAAAACAAAATGAAAAATAAAATGAAAGCAAGAAACATAAATCATCTTTCGTGGGAGAGACGATTGCATTTAGCATATACAACAAGCCTTTTAAACCCCTAGGCATCCCTAATGGACGAGTGAAGTCTCTTGAGGGCTTAACAGGAATGATACCCACAAACATTGTAGCGCTATGTTGTTAACAAGAAAGAAGTTTCACATAAACCATGGTTCTTATTCATGAGCAAACTTAAAAAGACAAACACCATCATAACAGTCAAAAGGAAATCCAAAATCAAATCACTCATAAATGGACAATTGAGACCTCATATGTTCTGAAATTTGTAAAGTGTAATTAGCATATAATCATGAAGCTTTTAGCTTAAACTCAAGACAAGTTCCATAAAATTTGTAAAAATCTTTATCAAATGAAACAACCAAGGCAAGATATGCATTTTTTTCCTTTTTCCTTTTTTTTTTTTTTTGATAGGCTCTGCAATGTCTAACTCTCTTAAACTTTCTAATTGACTCATGTAACAAGTGTTAGGCCAATGACTCCCAAGCCAGGTGGCTTTAAGGCACTAGATGTAGAACATCCCTAAGGGCTTGTTAACTTAAGTCAAAAAGGCTACGAAGTCAGATTAGCCATATCATAAATCAACACTGAACTTCACACCTTTTGACATGAACACTTAATGCTTAATGAGGCAAGAGGTCCGGTTACTCAGTGAAAAACTCAACATGATCCTTCTTTTCTTTTTCCTTCTTTTATTTATTTATTTATTTTATATCTTGCAAGCCAATGGTTATTCATCAATAGGTCATCCAACAAATCTCAATGAGAACAAGGCGCAAAACCCCGATGCAGGTAGTCATTTATTCGGTACCTCCCAAGGCGCAGGAACTGCCATTCTAACCCTTCTCGGGGGATTTCATCCGCAAACGCAAAGTTTATGGCTGACTGATATTGCTCATCATCATTTAGCTATTGCATTTATTTTTCTCGTTGCCGGTCATATGTATAGAACTAACTTTGTATTGGGCACAGTATAAAAGATCTTTTAGAAGCACATATTCCTCCGGGGGGACGATTGGGGCGTGGACATAAAGGTCTTTATGACACAATCAATAATTCGATTCATTTTCAATTAGGCCTTGCTCTAGCCTCTTTAGGAGTTATTACTTCCTTGGTAGCTCAACATATGTACTCTTTACCTGCTTATGCGTTGATAGCCCAAGACTTTAAGCTTAAGCTCAAATATCATACCTCACAAAAAACATGCTAATGTGCTCATCAAAATTTATCTCAAAACAGGTGAAATCTCTTTTACCCAAAAATAAGTCAAATGACTCAGACTTCAAATGACATAATGATGTGTTCAACTCTTTAAGGAAGCTAATGAAATGGAAATCACAGTTACAGTTTAACTCAAACTTGACAACAGCATAGCACAATTTTATTTTATTTTTTTCAATTTTTTTTTAACACAAAATGACAAATAAAAATAAACAAATAAAAACAAAAATAAATAGACAAAGTGTTTTCCATACCCCCAAACTTGAATTACACATTGACCTCAATGTGTAGTATAGAAATACATTACCGGAAGTAAGGAAATCTGAGTGTGAACAAGGCTAGGGCGTCCCCCAAACTTAAACACCAAAACACCTGTCAACAAAAACTAACAGCAATACCTTTTTCATAGAAACAAATATCAAAAGATTAATTGCTGTTAGAAACAAAAACAAATAAAATTAACATGTAATGAAAAAGGAAAGAAAGAATTTTTGGAGTGAAGTGCAAAAAATAAACTAGAGAAGAAAACTTTACAGCGCTTCCCCCTATCATGCGGATGTTCAACCAATCTCTTCCACCCCTTCTTCTTCAAAATTTCATACCCCTTTGGAAGAATGTTTCGCCATCTTATGTAGAATTTCTTACTTTGAAGGATCTTCTTAGTAAAGTGGTTCCTAGATTTGTGTGCTTGTGTGCACAAGTCCTTGAGTATCTTGACATAAGATGGCTCTTTGAGACATTCAGTCGATGAAGCTTTGGGCTCTTGATGTGTCTCAAGAGGGACAGTGATGCAGGTAGGAGCTTCAGTACTCACTTCCATGTCACTGGGCAGATTATGATCCATTGGGGGCTCACTATTTTCATGGTGCTCAACTTGCTCAGGGTACTCAACTTCTTCTTTTTCTTCCTCCTCAATGTTATCAACAATTTTCTCGCTCTCAAGTGTGGTGGTGACTTGAGCATGCTCAACTTGCTCTGTGTGCTCCTCTTTGTTATCCACAATTTCCTCATCTTTAGGAAGATAATTTCTTGTAGCACTTTCCTCTCTTTCAAAATTGGAGGTGGCTTGGACATGCTCATGATAAGAATTTCCGGACTCATCCTTATCAATCATGTAGTGTCCTTGAGCCTTCAACTGACTTTGAAACTCTTCTTCTTTATTGTTATCCTCTATGCTCTCATTGTCCCAATATTGAGTCATTGGGTCAAGTTGATGTTCAGATGGGTGTTCATTTTCACTCTGGCCAATCCATTCTTCCATCCCTGCGGTAGCATGAGTATTTGCATCTTTGAGCCCTTGACGCAGTTCTTGCAGGGTTTGTTTGGTGAAAACTTTTAGCTCTAGTATAGCTTGGGAGTTAGACTGGTTGACTTTTTCTATTGACGTTTTCCTCATGGCTTCCAGTGATAACTGCGGTGCAGGCTGTGGCACTTGAATGGTAGATTGATAAACAGGAAGTTGAGCTTGATGATCGAACTGCGGATATTCTGAATGGTGCAATTCATCAAATTGGTGAGCATAATTTCCTGTAGCTTGAGCTGACCATGAGAAATTAGATTGGTTGCTCCAGTCCGGGTAGTAATAATTGAAATTTGAATCAAACCCTGGACTGGAGAAACTGGTGTTCATTTGCTCATATGAAAAATTAGAAGCTTGTCACCATGATGGACAATCGCTATAATGATGATAAGGATTGGAGCAGTATGAACATGGATTATGTGGGTAAAAATTTTGAGGGTAGTTGGTAGGAGCTGGTGTCCTATAACTAGGAGATGCATTAAAATCATTAAAATGAAAATTCATGCTTCTCCCTCACTTTTTAGCATGCAAATATCCCACATAAAACATTAACCTTTTTTTAAAAAATAAAATAAAAATAAACTAAAAAAAAAAACCCACTAAAAAAAATTAAAACTAAAATTTAAAAACTCACAAAAAGGACCAAAAATAAAGTTTTGGCAAAAATCTACAGAACTGCTGCAGTTGTTACCTTTGCTGTGGGGCTGCGCGGAAGGTGCTGCGGCAGAACTGTAAAACAAGCCAAAACAAAACAAAAAAACAAGAAAAATCTTTTTTTTTATTAGTAACACGAATAAAACAAAACAAATTGCAGAAAAATAAAATCCTAATTATAACTAGTAGAAGAATAAAACTAATTTAGAAATAAATTCATTTCAAAAATTGAACAATTCCCCGGCAACGGCGCCAAAAACTTGCTGTGCAAATTTATTTAACTCGCAAGTGCATGAATCGATTGTAGTTTAATGGATTGCAAGTGCGAGGTTGAACCCATAGAGAATTGTATTTTTTAAATAACAACTTATATCTAAACTAATTTTATCCTAACCTAGTTCCAAAAAAAGTTTGAATTTTGAGTTTTGAAAATCAAAGGATAAACATAAACTAAATAAAATAAAACAAAAGGTAAAGACTAAGGTTTAGGAATCCACACTCACTGAATCATAACAACATACTCCATGTTCATCAATATTTATCCGAAGTTCTCACAATTTAAATCTTATGTATGTTTTGCTATGCTTCAAAAAATTAATCAAAACCATCCCATGTATCCATTCATTGGCCAAATCACAAAAGGAATCCAAATTCAATTGAAACACCAGAAGTATCCGTAGAACAAATCACAAGGGATATCCAATTTTTATGAGTTAAAAACCAAGCAATCAATCATATGAAATTATCTCAATCATCACATGTATCCGTGAATCACAAGAGATATCCAAGAATCACTCCACACATTGATTAGAAGTAAAACAATTGAAATATAAAACTCAATAAAATCGGATAAATAAAGACTTACATAAAAGTGATGTCATTCTTCATCAGTGAGGCTTCATCCCCAACCATAGTTGGGAATTTAGCTCAACATAAAAATAAAATCTAAACCTAAAGAAAAACTAAACAAAAGAAGAGAAAAACTGTAGAATTTTGCTCTCTAGGATTGTGTATCTTTTCTTGAATGCAAAGAAGTCTATTTATAGGCTTAGGAAAGTCCTAAAAACCTTATTAAACCTAGATAATTCGGAGGTCTGTCTTCCAGTCAAAATAGAAGTCTGAAATCGGAATAGGATTCGTCCAGATTTGTATCATTTAATTGCGGGGCGATTTTGGCATAGAAACCGTCAGAATTAGGAAAATCCTATTTCAAAACAAATTGTATTATTCTGAATTAGCTTTCCAATGCCGCTTGAATCACTTCAATCTGATATTTGAATGAAAAGTTACGGTCAAAATATTAAGACATATACAGAATCTGAATTTGAATCCAATCCGAAATCTTATCCAATCTGATTTTTTATCCAATTTAATCTGATTTAACCTTTTTCTTGGATTTGGTTGGACTTAACCACATCATCTACGTCTTCTCAAATTATGCTTTCTTTCAAACTTTGAATTTTTCCCTTTAAAGCTATAGTTTTTCTTCAACGACCTACAAAACACTAAAAACACAAAATTAATACAAAACATTAAATAATGACACAACTAAGAGATTAACTAATGTAAATAAAGGGGTCCAAATATGCAATATTTGGCACTTATCAGGAATCATTGAGGATGCGTTGATTAAGGTGGATAAATTTTACTTCCCTGTGGACTTCATAGTGATAGACATGGAACCAGTTCGGAACATTGGGAGCCAAATTCTAATAACGTTAGGGCGAACCTTCTTAGCTACGGCTAACATCCTAATCAACTATAGGACTGGGGTGATGAAGATTTCTTTTGGGAACATGATAGTAGAGCTGAACATCTTTGACATCAGCAAGCAACCAATTGAATATGATGAGGTCAGAAATGTGTCTAATTGAAGAAATAATGGAGGAGACTGTCAGTGAGTTAAGCATTGAGAACCCTGCGGAAGAGTGTTTTACTCAATTTGGAGATGATCTGGACCTAGATACGTTACTTAAGCAAGCTGGGACGTTGTGTGAGCCAAGTATTGAGGATCCTGAGGTAGAGTGTTTTGCTCAATCTGGAGGTGATCTGAACCTTGACAGGTTACTTGAGCAAGCTGGAACTTTGTATGAGCCAAGTATTGAGGACTCTGAGGTAGAGTGTTTTGCTCAATTTGGAGGTGATCTGGACCTTGATAGGTTATTTGAGCTAGCTGAGATTGTTAGTGAGTCTAGTATTGAGGACCTTGTGATAGAGTGCTTTGCTCAATTTGGATGTGATCTGGATTTTGACAAATTATTTGAGTGAGCTAATGCCGTATTGGATTCCATTCCTGACATGCAACCGGAAAATGGGAAAACCACTGAGATATCATTCCCCAACCCATTTTCATCAGCAGCTGAGCCTCTCAAGTTGGACGTAAAGCTTTTACCTGACACCTTGAAGTATAACTTTCTGGGCCCTATTGACATTTTGCATGTGGTCATAGTTTTCGACCTGAACCCGGACATGCAAGAGGTTGTGAGAGCTGAAGTGGTCAAACTTTTGGAGGCAGGTATTATATATCTGATTTCTGATAGTAAATGGGCCAGTCCCATTCATGTGATACCTAAGCAATCGGGTGTGACCGTGGGGAAGAATAAGGACAACGAGTTGGTCCCAACTCGTGTGTAGACAAGATGGCAAGGATGTAGTGATTACCACAAGCTAAATGCCACAACAAGGAAAGATCATTTCCCTCCCCCATTCAATGATCAGATGGTCGAACGGTTAGCTGGACATCCTTACTACTATGTCCTTGACGGCTATTCTTTAGATCAAGAGAAAACCACTTTCACCTGTCCTTTTGGTGTGTTTGCCTACTGTCGCATGTTGTTTGGGTCCTGCATGTTATGCAACGCACCTGCTGTGGAGAGGCTGGCTGAAGACGATTGTTATGCAAATTTATTTAACTCGCAAGTGCACGAATCGATCGTAGTTTAATGGATTGCAAGTGCGAGGTCGATCCCACAGAGAATTGTATTATTCAAAAAGCAATTTAAATCTAAACTAATTAAATCCCAATCTAGTTCTAAAAAGGTTTTGAATTTTGATTTTTTAAAATTAAAAGACAAACATAGACTAATTAAAATAAACTAAGAGATAAAAGACTAAGGTTTGGGAATTCACACTTATCGAATCATAACAACATACTTCCATGTTTATCAATATTAATCTGAAGTTCTCACAATTAAAATCTTAGATATATTTTACTATGCTTCAAAAGTTAATCAAAACCATCTCATGTATCCATTCATTGCACAAATCACAAAAGGAATCCAATATCAATTAAATCATCAGATGTATCCATAAATCACAAAAGATATCCAATCTTAATTGAAACACCAAATGTATCGGTAGAATAAATCACAAGGGATATCCAATTATTTAGGCAAATAAAATCAAGCAATCAATTATGTGAAATTATCTTAAATCATCAAGTGTATCCTTGAATCACAAAAGATATCCAAGAATCACTCCACACATTGAAAAGAAATAAAACAATTGAAATATTAAACCCAATGAAATCAGATAAATAAATACTTACATGAAAGTATTGATGTTCTTCATCGGTGAGGCTTCATCCCCAACCTTAGTTGAAAATTTAGCTCCACATAAAAATAAAACCTAAATCTAAAGAAAACATAAACTAAAAAGAGAAAAACTGTAGAATTTTGCTTTCTGAAATTCTATATCTTTTCTTGAAGGCAAAGAGTCTATTTATAGGCTTAGGAAAGTCCTAAAAGCCCTATTAAACTTAGATAATTCGGAAGTTGTCTCCCAGTCAAAATAGAGTCTGAAATCGGAATAGGATTCGTCCAGATTTGTGTCCTTTAATTGTGGGGTGATTTTGGCATAGTAACCGTCCGAATTAGGAAAATCCTATTTCAGAACGAATTATAGTATTTTGAGTTAGCTTTCTAATTCCGTTTGAATCACTTCAATCTGATATTTTAGCAGAAAGTTATGATCAAAATACTGAGACATGTGTAGAATCTGAATTTGAATCAAATCCAAAATTTTATCCAATCTGATCTTTAGTCCAATTTAACCTTTTCTTGGATTTGGTTAGACTTAACCACATCATCTAGTTCTTCTCAAAGTATGCTTTCTTCCAAACTTTGTATTTTTCCCTTTAAAGCTGTAGTTTTTCTTTATTGACTTACAAAACCCTAAAAACACAAAACTAACACAAAATATTAAATAACGACACAGCTAAAGGATTAACTAATGTAAATAAATGGGTCCAAATATGCAATATTTGGCACTTATCAACGGTAAACTTAGCTCTTGTGGGAGGCAACTGATAAGCGCCGAATGTTGTACATTCAAGCCACTTAATTTGCATATGTTAATTCCTTAGCGTTGTTATTTGTTTGATTTTGTTTTGTTTTTGTGTTTTCAGGTTATAAATAAAGATACAATTAATTCCATTGATTTTGGGCTTAAAAGCACACTTTGAGATGATTAAGCTTAGCCAATCATAATAGATGACCTATATGTTGTGGTAAAGTTTAATCAAAAAAAGGAATGGATTAATTCGGAATTTCTCAAATTAGAGTCAAAATCGAATTGGATTCAAATTTGGATTCTGCATATGTCTTGGTATTTTGGTCATCAATTTCACCTCAAATATCCGATTGAGGTGATTCAAGCGGCATTAGAAAGCTAACTAAAATTTATACAAATCATTGTGAAATATAATTTTCCTAATTCGGAGCGCCGCAATGCCAAAATCGCCTCGCAATATAGGAACGTAATTCTGGGCGAATCCTATTCCGATTTGGATTTAGGTTTTCTTTATCCAAATTGGACTTGGACTTAAATCTCCGAAATTTATAGGATTACTAGGGCTTCTAGGACTCTCCTAAGCCCTATAAATAGGCCTCTAAGCATTGAGAAAAAAGACACCACTTTCTAGAGCAAAATTCAGTAAAATTGTCTTTGGAGCATAGAAGATCATGAGCGGCTAAACCCAATTGTGGGGTATTGATGTAACCCTTTCCAAGCACAATGGTTTGATTGTATTTAATTTCTAGTTTTTCAATTTATGCATGTTGATTGTATAACTCTGAGGATTGCTACAATTAATTTCTATTATTCATATTAAATGCAATTATTTTTAATTCCAATTCAATAATAGTAAAATTCTTATCTTGTCTTAGAAATTATTTTACTATTATTGAACTCAAATCTTTCTTATTTTCTGTGATTATAAAAATGATGGTTATACAATGGTTCTTAATTGGCATGTAATCAATAGGGTTAGATAAACCATACCTAGGAAAGACGGATCGTACTACACCCTAGTTTAGTGTAATTTAGGTAGACGATCCGTGCCAACCGAAGATGGGTTATGCTATTCCGTTGATTGCATGAATTTATTTTTATATGTTTTCTTGTTTAAATTATAACATGCATAGAAAGAATTGCTAGAATTAAATATGGTTAACCATTGATGTGTGGATAGTGGTGAAATCAATACCCTACTCTCTCTCTCTCTCATATATTTACTTCCTTTATTTTCGTTTAATTTTATGCACTTTGAAATTACACAATAAATCATTCTCTTTTTAATTAAGTTAAATTTGATCTTTTAATTTTGATAATTAAAACCCCTACAGTCCTTGAGGTTCGACACCCTCTCTATAGCCGTATCCTACAAAGATTCGTCCTATTGCGAGTGGTTATTTTTATAATTGATATTTTTTAGACACAAAAATACCACATCAGCAACCCCTTGTTACTTTGAGTTTTTTGTTACCATTTGATTTTGTTTTGCTTCTTTTTGCTTTTGTTGTGTTGTGTTTTTCAGGACAAGTGTCTTCAATTCAAGTTTGGGGGACGTTCTCCAACGTTATGCCCGAGGTTTTCCTCTCATTCGGTATTGTATTTTTTGCCACATTGGGGACAATGTGTCATTTAAGTTTGGGGTTGGGGAAGACATTACTATCCATTTCTTGATTATCTATTGTTGTTTGTGTGTTTAAAAAAAAAAAAAATGTTGTTGTTGACTAAGCATGAGTTACACTGTAACTGTGGTTTGCCGTTCATTAGTTTGTTTAACATCTTGAACACATCATCATCATGTCATTAGGAATCTGAGTCTTTTGACTCATTTTTGATTAGAGAGGCTTCACTTGTTTTGAGTTGATCATCACAAGCACATTAGCATAGAGTCTATGAGGTATTGGATTTAAATTGGATAGTGTGTATTTTGAGATTTGTAGGATGAATTGTTGATGAAACCTTGACTTGAAAATAGATAAAATTAAAAATAAAAAAAAAAATAAAAAATAAAAAAATCAGTTTGAGTTTCTCATTAAGTAACCGGACCTCTTGTCTCATTAAGCATTGAGTATTCGAGTAAAAAGATGTAAAATTCAATATGGTTGATTGTATAGCTAGTTTGGTTTCATAGCCTATTTAACTTGAGTCATTAACACCTTTGGGATGTTTTTACATCTAGTGCCCTAAAACCATCTGGTTTGGGAGTCACTGGCCCAACACTCGGTACATAGGTTAACTAGAAAGCTTAAGGGAGCCGAGCATTGTACTGCCTACATAAAAAAATGCACATCTTGACTTAAGCCTTTGTTGTTTTCATCTGATAGAATTCCTATGAATTTTGAGGTACACATAAACTTTGAGTAGATTGAAGCCTCATGATTCTATGTTAATCTCACTTTGCACTTAATGGATCATATGTTGTCTCAAATTTCCATCTATGAGTGATTTGATTTTGGATGTCTTAGTGATGTGATTGTGGTATTTATTTTGTTAAGCATGCTCATGAGTAAGAACCATGTGTTTGTGTGGAAATTCATGTTTGTCAATAACATATTCCTGAAAATGTTTGTGAGTATCATTGCTGTTAAATGCTCACAAGATTTCACTCGTCCTCTAGGGATGCCTAGTGTTTAAAAGGCTTGTTGCATATGCAAATGCAATCGTCTCTCCCACAACAGCGGATTTATGTTTTATGCTTTGATTTTGTTTTTCATTTTGTTTTGCTAAGGGACTAGCAAAATGTAAGTTTACGGTATTTGATGAGTGCCAAATATTGCATATTTGAGCCCCTTAATTTGCATTTGCTAAGCCTTTAGCTTTATTATATTATGATGTTTGTGTTAGTTTTGGTGGTTTGTAGGTTGTTAAGAAAAAATTGTGGTCTTAATGTGAAAGATGCAAAGAAGTTGAAGAAAAGCATTTCTAGAGCTGGGATCGAGCGCAGCACACTGGCGCTTGAGTGCATGTGCGCTCTAGCCAAACAGTCTTATGCTCGGGTGCATATGCGCTCAAGCATGGTCATAGCAGTGCACGAGCGCAGATGCACAACTTAAGCACGCAGGGCCGCAAAAGACCTGAAGCTTGCCCGATTGCGATCGAGCGCACTTGGCTGACCTGGTAATGCTGAAGCCCTAGTTTTTTAGTATCAGTACCATATTTTTTTATTGCAAACAAACCAAGAGGGCACCGTTCAGTGTATTTTCTGACCTTTTGACACTTTGCAGCTCTAAACTCATTTCTCTCTTGTAAGTTGGTTAGTTTCAATGATTACAGCTGTTTGTGAGATGATTTTTGTAGTCATGAGAGGCTAAACCTTCAACTAAGGTTGAAGATGAAGCCTCACCATTGATTTGCAATCGCATTCTCATTGTATTGTTCATACAATTTAAGTTTTTCATATATATGATATTTTATTTCAATTCAGTTATTAGATTAAACCTTTTTAATTGATTGTTTGATTAGTAGTTTGATTAAACGTTGGATATTTGATGTGTTTCATCCGACTGATACATCAAATCATTCGATTGAAATTGGATATCCATTGTGATTTATAAATGAAATAGATACATTGGATAATTTGATTTTTAAGTGGATATTCATTGTGATTTATATTAAGGATGGATTCATTGAATGTTTCAATAGATTAATTTTATGAAAAGACAAAAAAAAAAAAAAAAAAAGAATATCCATAGTGTTTAATTGCTTGTCAGTTGTATGAACAAAACATTATAATGTATGCTTTAATTTGGTGAGGGTGATTATGAAGCTTCAGTGCTTTTTATCATTTGCTTTTAATCAATTTAATTTAGTTTATCTTTTTGCACGACAAAATCTCACAAAATTTGAAACTAGGTTAAAATAGGATTAGTTTAAATAGAAATTTATTTTCACGACACAATTCCTTGTGGATTCGACCTCGTACTTATATAATCTATATTGCAAACGACTCGTGTACTTGCGAGTACTTTCAAAACTCACAACCACTGCTATAAGAGACCTCTTCTCTATCCAAGCTGTAGTCTGCAGAGATTCTACAGGTGCCATTGTCAAAGCCTTGAACCAATTCAGTCCTCCTTGTGAGGCCTCTTACGATGAAGCTCAAGCAACTTTA
>NC_081548.1:11055028-11063660 GCF_901000735.1 Corylus avellana | reverse complement strand
TAAGCCTTTGTTGTTTTCATCTGATAGAATTCCTATGAATTTTGAGGTACACATAAACTTTGAGTAGATTGAAGCCTCATGATTCTATGTTAATCTCACTTTGCACTTAATGGATCATATGTTGTCTCAAATTTCCATCTATGAGTGATTTGATTTTGGATGTCTTAGTGATGTGATTGTGGTATTTATTTTGTTAAGCATGCTCATGAGTAAGAACCATGTGTTTGTGTGGAAATTCATGTTTGTCAATAACATAGTCCTGAAAATGTTTGTGAGTATCATTGTTGTTAAACGATCACAAGATTTCACTCGTCCTCTAGGGATGCCTAGTGTTTAAAAGGCTTGTTGCATATGCAAATGCAATCATCTCTCCCACGACAGCGGATTTATGTTTTATGCTTTGATTTTGTTTTTCATTTTGTTTTGCTAAGGGACTAGCAAAATGTAAGTTTACGGTATTTGATGAGTGCCAAATATTGCATATTTGAGCCCCTTAATTTGCATTTGCTAAGCCTTTAGCTTTATTATATTATGATGTTTGTGTTAGTTTTGGTGGTTTGTAGGATGTTAAGAAAAAACTGTGGTCTTAATGTGAAAGATGCAAAGAAGTTGAAGAAAAGCATTTCTAGAGCTGGGATCGAGCGCAGCACACTGGCGCTTGAGTGCATGTGCGCTCTAGCCAAACAGTCTTATGCTCGGGTGCATATGCGCTCAAGCATGGTCATAGCAGTGCACGAGCGCAGATGCACAACTTAAGCACGCAGGGCCGCAAAAGACCTGAAGCTTGCCCGATTGCGATCGAGCGCACTTGGCTGACCTGGTAATGCTGAAGCCCTAGTTTTTTAGTATCAGTACCATATTTTTTTATTGCAAACAAACCAAGAGGGCACCGTTCAGTGTATTTTCTGACCTTTTGACACTTTGCAGCTCTAAACTCATTTCTCTCTTGTAAGTTGGTTAGTTTCAATGATTACAGCTGTTTGTGAGATGATTTTTGTAGTCATGAGAGGCTAAACCTTCAACTAAGGTTGAAGATGAAGCCTCACCATTGATTTGCAATCGCATTCTCATTGTATTGTTCATACAATTTAAGTTTTTCATATATATGATATTTTATTTCAATTCAGTTATTAGATTAAACCTTTTTAATTGATTGTTTGATTAGTAGTTTGATTAAACGTTGGATATTTGATGTGTTTCATCCGACTGATACATCAAATCATTCGATTGAAATTGGATATCCATTGTGATTTATAAATGAAATAGATACATTGGATAATTTGATTTTTAAGTGGATATTCATTGTGATTTATATTAAGGATGGATTCATTGAATGTTTCAATAGATTAATTTTATGAAAAGACAAAAAAAAAAAAAAAAAAAGAATATCCATAGTGTTTAATTGCTTGTCAGTTGTATGAACAAAACATTATAATGTATGCTTTAATTTGGTGAGGGTGATTATGAAGCTTCAGTGCTTTTTATCATTTGCTTTTAATCAATTTAATTTAGTTTATCTTTTTGCACGACAAAATCTCACAAAATTTGAAACTAGGTTAAAATAGGATTAGTTTAAATAGAAATTTATTTTCACGACACAATTCCTTGTGGATTCGACCTCGTACTTATATAATCTATATTGCAAACGACTCGTGTACTTGCGAGTACTTTCAAAACTCACAACCACTGCTATAAGAGACCTCTTCTCTATCCAAGCTGTAGTCTGCAGAGATTCTACAGGTGCCATTGTCAAAGCCTTGAACCAATTCAGTCCTCCTTGTGAGGCCTCTTACGATGAAGCTCAAGCAACTTTATTGGCTGCTTCCCTCGCCATTTCTTTGAAGATAGGAAATTTCATTTTAGAAGGGGATTCTTCCATTGTAATATTTTCTTTACAGCATCCTTTCAATGTTTTGGATTGACATTTAGATAGCTTAATTTCTGAAGCAGTTTCTCTTATCCCAGCTTCCTCTCTTTGGAAAGTTAGGAAAGTTAACAGAAGTGCGAACTTCTGCGCTCATCATGTAGCTTATTGGGCAGCGGCTAGAGTCATCTTAGGCTGCATTCCCACCTTTTTCTCCTCCCTTTCCATTCCCATTTGTAATGGAAAAGATCCACCTTCCCTCCCTCCTCCCCTTTGAGGGGTTTTTTGCTGTAGTTCTGTTGGTTTTTCTATGAAGCAGTTTGTTAAAAAAAAAAAAAAAAAAGTAACAGATCTAGTAGTGAAAAGTTGCACAAGAGGCAACACCAGACGACCGCTCACAACAGAAAAAGAAAATTAGCACAGGTGGTTAAAAAAAATGCTCCAGGGAAGCAGAAACTCAACACTAGAAAGAAAACACCCAAATTGGAGATGGGCTTTAATGTTGACGATGTTCTCTGGCTAATGATAACGTCGTGATCTTGTTACTTTCGGAACAAGAGAAGCTCTGTTTACAAGAGATTCAACATGATAATCTTTAAACAGAGGAGTTTGCCTTCAAAGATCGTGTCTATTGCTCTAATACCATGTAAAATTCAGAGATAAAACAACTAACGTAAAGATTACATGTCCATTTACAATGCTCAACGTATATAGGCATGAGTAGAGAAACATATCCCATAAATCAAGTGGGCGATACTGCCAAATGGTAGGTGAGATTTCGTGTTGCTGTGCATGCATGGTGAGATTCACCTTGCTCTATAGTCACCGACAATCCAGATTTTATGGATTAACAATGTCCTTTAACACGCATAAACAATAAAGAATTTGAAGAACTGAAACAAGCAAGGTCATCTTTCATTTTCTGAACCAGTTTACAAAGGTCATCTTTCATTTTCTGAACAAGTTTACAAAGAGGAAGGCAAATAGGTAGCCTTGGAGGGGAGGCAGGGTGTAAGGAAAAGGAAATTAAACATGCTATGCTTCATACTTGCAGAGATTCTCAAACCCCATGTATTCGTGCCCTTGAATCTTCATAATCATGTTTGATATGCCAACCCCACCTATCAAACAGACAAATCTTTTCAGAATTCCAGTTCACATACTTTGAAGTTCTCAAAAGCATATTTCACAATGATGCTCACCTAGTGAAATTGCACTAATAAATATAGTGAAGGCTAGAATAAAGATGATTAGAGATGCCCTTCCTAATAAAATGATCAACTTTCTCACAATATGCTGCCCTACTAAGGCAGCAATAGTAGCCACAACAGCGAAGTAGAGAGCTGCCACAAAAGTTGCAGATGATCAGGACAGAGAAATTTAGATGGATCAAAGCCCCTTTGCCTTGTAAAGATGTTAGTTGATCAAAAGAATGAGAAAAGCACAACTATAGAGAATTATATGGGTGTTGTGTGGTTCTTAATTACCATAAGGGATAGGAAAACGTTTCAGAAGGTAGTATTCCACAACAGACATAGATGAAGAGAAGGTCATTCCAAAGGTGGCAGTGGCACTTGAGACCTGCACAGAAGAAATCAAGAAGTTATAGATGATATCATTTGAAAACAACAGGATTCTTGTGCATCTTTACTTTCTATTATTTGCCCAAGTAGCTATGCATGCATCTTAGAATAATAGCAATTCCACATCTAAATAGGTTTTCAGTTTTGAGGTTCCTTGAGACCCAGTTATCCAAAAAGCTTGCACTTTCTAATTTTTGTCCAGCATACTCAACCTTCCCGCCCTTGCCCCCAACCGGCTTAGGCTTTTTCTTTTCTTTTTTTTTCTTTTTTCTAAGTAAGAAGGAGATGAGTAAAGTTCTATTTGCTTAGCTATTAGTTTGCAAAATATTCACAAATTTCCAGAAATTAACAACTTCCGGATAATTCCCAAAATGACCTGTGCATGAATGATTTTGTTTATTTCAATGAAAACCACAAACTCGCCTGAGGGGGGACTCCCAGCTCCAAAAATAGTGGACCCATAATAAAGCCTCCACCTAGTCCAAGCAGCCCACCAACTACCCCTGCCAGCACACCCAAGATGCAATAGATAACCAGCTGATGGACTCGAAAATTTTTCCCTTCATCTCCCGTTGATGCAATTACTCTGTGTCCCTTGTAAAGGCCAGCTGCTGCATACAAAGATACCCCACAAGAAACAGGGATCTGTAGATGGTGTGAGGTACTTGTGCTCAACAAAAACTAATACACATACAGAGAGGAAAGAATATAGGAGGAGGCCATTGATATGAATAGAAATACCTGTAACAAGTTCCATGCCCAGTAGGCTGTTGAACAAGCAGCTGTATGACTCTGTTGTCAATGGGAGATGATTATTTAACAACGAGCCATTGATGGTGCATAATCAAAGGGAGATTGAATGATATTAACATTTTGACAGGATAGAACAGTAGAAGAGACAAAACCTTGGTGATCTGAATGGCAAGGAATGCAACCCAAACAAAAACGAGAAGTCCAAGTTCCTTCCAGTAAACATTCTCAAGAATAGTAACCTGCAATGTTTATATTGATTTTAGCTTCTAGAATTCTGTGGTACTGATAACAGCTTACCAGGGTATTCTTATACCTCTTGTTCTTTGGTGTCCTTTTGAATGCCATTTCCTGGGCCACCAGGAAGAGGCTTGTATTCCACTTCTGCACCACCAGAACCTGATAGACACGACAAACCAAATCAACTCCAAGCAATGCTAACACTACGATTTATTTTTTATTTTTTATTTTGTATAAAATTAGAGGAACAGTGGATCAATTCACCATTTGACTCCATCCGCTTAGCAGCCTCCTAAAATTTTAAAAATCAATTCAATGGTAAGCCATTAATTTTAGTACTAATAACAGAAAAACAAAGAGGGCATTTTGACCAAATGTGAAAAAGCACAAATTCATGCATCTCTGTGTAAGAACTTAATGCGATTACCTTTTTCATAATGGTTTCCTTTTTCCATGTTTCAACACCCTTAAAGAATGCCTTCGTTGATGTGCCTGCAAGCCACCAGAATCAATAAGGGTATTGTCTGAGCAAGGGAAACTAAAGTTCAACTAATCAATACCTATAAAGAACTCAACAAAAAAAAAATTACCTATAAAGAGAATGATAAGCAAAACAGTGACCATCCAATCAGCAAATACAACATTGAAAGACACTCCAATACTAATGCCCAGCATGAGCATCGGTTGGATGAGAAGTACCAAATCGTAGTCAATGATGGGCATTTCAAGTGTTGGATGCCTTAGCTTAAGGTTGTAGTAAACAGTTGAGACAGCTGCTCCCATGATCATACCTGACACAAACAGATGGAATTTATGACTTTGTTAATTTCACCATATTTTAATGTAATAAAGGATTCCTTCAGTGGCTCAATTTAGTTCGACAATGGATTTTACAAGGAAGCAACCATGTAAAGAGGTAAATAATGTCTTCCACACTCAAAAGTCAGCCAACTCCAAAATTCAAAACTCAAATTCACTAAAAATGTCAGCACAAATTAGCTCTGCTAAAACATTTGAAGGTTTGATGATGGTGAGTAACCAGCTTCTATCTCTGGTCAATAATATTTTCCTTTTGAGAAGCCAAAAGTATCTGTAGAAAAACTCCTTATTCCCCTTACATTCTTTTTTTTTTTTTTTTTTTTTTTTTTTCAAATAATTTCTTGATCAGGTATTTTAATCTGCACCGGCTTCCAAAAAATTTAGGAATATCCTTCAGAGAAAATAACTAAAAACAAAAAAAACATCTTGTCTTACATTTTGAAATAGCTGTTGCCGACTTGGGATCAAAGCCAATAATTAGGCTAAGCATAGGAACAAAAATGCCACCGCCGCCAACGCCACCAACACTCCCAAATGCTGCTCCACAGAATCCAATTATTGTACCCACAACAATTTTCCACCCAAATTTCATCTCCTGTAAACCAAAATTCACAGTCACTCATGTTTAAACTACCCCCGCGTGAGTTTAAGACAACTTAGTGAAGAAAACAATCTTGGTTTTCTTCGAACAGAATAAGTAAACATGTGAATTAAAAACATTACCGGCCAAACGTGTTGATAACTCGATTTGTCGGGTTGCCATAAGAAATTTACAGCTCTGAGAAGGTAAGTGGATTGAGTCTCATTGAATGTTGAAGGTCCGATTCTCAGATCCCTTTCCGCCGAAACAAACACAATTGCCAAGAGAAAATTCAACAACACCATCCACACCGATCTCAAACCCCACCACCATTTCCCCGCAAACTCAGCCATCCGATTTCGATTTTAGCTACCACCTTATTATATTTATACACACATGCACACACTTTCTCTCCGTTTCTATACAAGAACTGTGAATTCTGGTCAGCACCCAAGTCCGTTTGGTTGCCCAGAAAAGAAGCCGGAGACGTTGAAGATTTTTTTTCTTTTTGTTTCTCGCATTTGAGGAGGGGTGAGTTAAAAAGAGGAGGGGTGAGTTAAAAAGGCCGGGTGGATACGCGCAGAAGTTAAAGAATCCACTCAGAAGGCAAGAGACGAAGAGAAAGGCGCAAAAGGCAGGCGTGATTAACAGGAAGGCAACAAATGTGTGAGAAATGAGAAATGTTTCTCGTTGTCAACGAAACATAAAATTGTATTTCGAATCACACGACACGTTGTAAATGTGTGAGAATGCTTTTAAGGTTAATTTTTTTTTTTTTTTTTTTTTTTTTTTTTTTTGACATGTCCGTACAAGAGGGGGAGGGGGATTCGAACTAGGTTAAATATTTAATACCATGGGTTTGGAAACTTTATTTTTATTTTCCTGAGGTTTTATTTTTATCACATGACTTTTTTGGGGTTTTGATAAAGGATCAAGTTAGTCCATTCATTAGTTGACCATTAGGAGTAACACGTGGACCAATCAAATGTTGACACGTGACACCTATTTAATTTTTTAAAAAATTTTAAAAAAATGTATTTAAAAAAAAAAAAAATTGGGGGTGACTCTTTTGGGGTGGCGGAAACCACCCCCAATACCCACTGGGGGTGGCTCGGCTACTCCCATGGAGCGTAGGAGGTGGCCGAACCACCCTCAACGGCCAGATGGGGGTGGCTTGCCACCCCCATGGCCAAAAGGGGTGGCCGAGCCACCCCCAAATGGCCCAAGCCAACCCCAATTTTTTTCCTTTTTTTTTTTAAATATATATATATATATATATACATTTTTTTAAAAAAAATTAAATAGGTGTCACGTGTCAACATCTAATTGGTCTACGTGTCACTCCTAACAGTCAACTAACGAATGGACTAATTTTATCCTTTATCTAAACCTCAAAAAGGTTCTGTGATAAAAATAAAACCGCACGAAGTAAAAATAAAGTTTCCAAACATAAGGGTATTAAGTATTTAACATATGCTGTTATATATATATATATATATATTGAATGCTCGTACTAAATTAGGCGCAGAAATGCTTCCTGTTGTCAGCCAAACATGATTCCTATTACGAGTTACACGACACGTTATTTAATATTTATGGGGTTGTTGGGATACCATTTATTGCCAAAGAGTCTACTATTCTTCTTCTATCACTCGGCTTTTTATAGGGCCGGTACCGGATTGTCAGTGGCGGTGAATTAGTGGTATAAGAATCTATTAGGGTGGAGTTTGCACCTATGTAATTGAGGATTACTTTCAAAGCCTTATTAGTATTAATCACTTTAATTTTTACTGATGTCTTAGTGTGGCTGAACTAAGTTCAACTGGTCTTGAGGGTGTACCTACAGTTCTCACCGTCTAAATTCTTTTTGAGCTGTGCTCAGCAGATAAATATAATGGTTATGCTCAAGTAAGTTAATCACAGTTGATCTCATCAACTTACTTTTTTGCTTAGAAGAAAAATAAAATAAAATAAAATAAAAAATTAGAAATGGTATGAGGAGGTCATGGGTGGTTCGGCTACTCTATTTTGTCAATTGTTTTTTGTTTTAAATTATTTATTAATATTTTTTTCTTAAAAAAAAAAAAAACGTTAATAAACAAGGGGAAAGCACGATAAGGATCAGCGGTGAGGAGTTGTGGTACTGTCACACGCAAAAGGTGAGAAAAGATCAGGAGATGAGCCCAATTTGAGTGACAAAATAAGCCATCCTATGATGTGGGTAGCAATTGGGAGTGTGGTGGCAACTTCGACTACTTCTTTCTTTCTATTCTTTTTTTTTTAATAAAAAAAATTTAAATTAGTGGTTTTTATTTCACAAAATATAATTTTCAACCGATTGAACTATTTCTTAAAAACACGTTAATTACTACCGATGATGAAAGGTGAAAAGCAATAGAAATGCTGGATATAATTTTTCATCTATATATACACGTGGATTTAAGGATAGGAATGATGATATAGATTCATGCATGAATGATGAATGTTGATGCAACTCATCATCAAGCGTCTTTCTTCTATTGACTTTTCCAACTCCACTTTACCTTTTTTTTTTTTTTTTTTTTGGAAAATCAATCATGATAATATTTCATAAATAGATGATTAACAGAGCAATCTGTCAATAAAATATCACTGATAAAGAAAGGACACTCCCCACTAGTGCTCCCCTCACTAATGCTAGATGACACTCGCATGAGGGGGCAGATTGATTTTTTTTCTTTTTCTTTTTTTTAATCCAATTGTAATACAATTTTTTAGTAGAATTTAAGGGTAGATGTTAAAAAATTATATACACAT
>NC_081548.1:11037321-11054928 GCF_901000735.1 Corylus avellana | reverse complement strand
ATTATTCAAAGAGAAGAACAACTCTTACGAAAAGGCGAGCCATAAGAGAAAAACTAGAGATTAAATGGAAAAGAACCTTTGGCTGAGGTGAATCAAAATTGGAGAAGAAATAGTCTTACTTATACTGAATATTATGACCGTTGGGAAAAGATAACCTTTTTTTGAAAATATGACCGTTGGGCAACCGTTGGCAAAAGATAAATTTTAAAAAATATGACAATTAGGAAAATAAAAATTTTCAAATATATGGATGTTGAGTAAAGAATAAAGAAATCCTTAAAAAATAATGTTTAAATGAACGAGTGAAATTGAATATCTAATTTGAAAAGCTGAATGTAAGTACTTAAAAAAATAATAATAATTAGAATAAAGTAAAAAATTTTCAAATTTTTTTTAAAAAATTACAGAGCCCAATGAGAATGCTCTCACATCCTAAAACATTTAACTAAAAAGCATGATACTTTGGCAAACCAAAATAAACCATAAATGCTCTCTTCTCTCTCCCAGAAAAAAGCTCTGTCGTCCATGCTTGACGAGGAGGGTAAAGCTTCTGGTTTCCCTCCTCCTCCTCCCCTCTTTTACTGCTTTTTGCTTTTCCTTTTATTGAGCTTCTCTCTTCAGGAGATAACTCTTTCCTCTCTCGAGTTTTCTCTAGATCTATATATCATCTAAGTCTTTGACGATTTATCATCAACCCTCATAAAACCACAGTCGCAGTCTCCCACCCTCATCGGCCACATCATCCTCCTTGCCAGTCGTCTTTTCCACTGCCTCTTCGGTTGGATCTGTGAAGTTTCGGAGATGGGTTTTTTCTAAATGAGATCTTCTTTTCTCCGCTAGTTCCAGCTTGCAATGCGCCACACTACCGCTCTGACTTGCGTCCAAACTTTCGGGCGCCATCATCCGCTCCTCCCCCCAACATCCACGCGCCAACGCATGGACTACGTGCTCCCACGCATGGATATTATGCACCAGCTCGTGGATCTCATGCGTCAGACATAATCCTCACGACACTTTCCTATGCCTCGTCCTCAGCTGAAGTTGCTGTTTTATGAGTTTTCTTCTATTATTTTTTGTGTTTTTATGTTGTTAAGAATTTAACCCAAAGTGTTTAGGCTTTAGACTCTTTGTCTATATTGGATATTCATTTTCCATTGTTCTTGCTCTTCTTAGTTTATTCGGTTTCCTTGGAAGCTGGACTAGATCTAAATTGTCGTTTCTTAGTCTGTTCGGTTTCTTTGAAAGCTAAATTAGATATAAGTTTATAAGAGTTTTTTTTACTCCCGATAGTTTTATCCATCATAGTGGGTCGTGACCGTTAAAAGCTGCATTCTCAAGTGACTTCCAACTTTTTAGATTTTTTTTTCAGGACTTGGGGTATTTGTTGTCCATCTTAATTAGATTATTGGTAGTCCATCTTAATTAGATTATTGTGTTCTGTTATTTTTATTTTTTCTTTCTATGTATCTTGCTAATATCTTATGTTGTTGCAATGAAGTTGTTTTACAAAAAAAAAAAAACGCACACTCATGGGATTTTTATGGACAAGCCAAATTTGTTGCACATTTTCTGGCTGTTCACATTTTTTTTATTTTTTCAATACTGCTCAAATTTTTTTTTATTTAGTTGACCGTTAGGACTGACACGTGGACCAATCAGACGTTGACACGTGGCACATATATTAATTTTTAAATTAAAAAAATATATATATATTTTTAAATTAAAAAAAAAAGTATTTAAAAAAAAAAAAAAAGAAACAAAAAACATTGGCCACCCCCATCTGGCCGGATGGGGGTGGCCGAGCCACCCCCTGTACCCACTGGGGGTGGCCGAGCCACCCCCAATGTTTTTCGTTTTTTTTTTTTTTTAAAAAAAAAAAAAATTTTAAATTAAATTGGTGCCACGTGTCGACATCTGATTGGTCCACGTGTCAGTCCTAAACGGTCAACTAACGGATGAACTAACTTGGTCTTTTATCAAAGAGGTTTGATAGGGACACAACACAAACCCAACTCAAACCCAACTTCTTTCCTACATGTCATTTAATTTAATTTAATTTTTTTTTTTTTTTTTAAAACCAAATCAAACCTCTCTAAAAAATTAAATTTTCAGAAATCTAAAAATCCTCTCTCACTCCCTCGCTCTCCCTCCCGCGCTCACCCTCTCTCCTCCGGCGAGTTCATCGGCCACCGGAAATCCCCTCTCACTCCCTCGCTCTCCCTCCCACGCTCACCCTCTCTCTCCTCCGGCGAGTTCTTCGGCCACCGGAAATCCTCTCTCACTCCCTCGCTCTCCCTCCCGCACTCACCCTCTCTCTCCTCCGGCGAGTTCTTCAGCCACCGGCGAAGCTGTCCGTTCGTCGCAAGGTTCTGTCCACTGTCTGTCTCACTCTGGCGACGTCTACAGCCACCGGCGAAGCTCCTGTCTCTCTCTCACTCCTGCGAAGCCGAAGGCTCTCTCTCTCCTCCACCGGTGGTAAGTAATCCCTCTCTCTCCTCCACATTCAAAATCTAGGGCTTTTTGATTTATGTGTATTGGGTGCTAGAATAGTGTATTAGATTTATGTGTATTTAGGGTTTAGATTTCTGTTTTTTTAATATTATTGGGTTTGGATTTTTACTTCTTTTTTCGTTGGTTGAGGCTGTGTTTGTTCATGCTCGAGAAAGATAGTTTTTGGTCAGATTTCTCATTTGCATTATCAATGAGTTTGAATACTTTCTAATTTTGCTCCTATAATTGCTGACTAGACATGGTTGATTCGAATTGCATTAGATTTATGCTAGAATGTATTTCTCTGCTATACACAATTTATGCATTACCCAGATCTCTGAAATAGGAAAAAAAAAAAAAAGGTTTAAGAGGTCATGTGTAGTAGCCAGGATGGATAAATTGAATAGGTGTTGCCATGTTCCTGGCTGGCCTGGCTTGGCCTGGCTGTGGCCTAGTCATCAGATCTCTAAGATGCTGTGCAACGATGGTTGCCATGTTCTTGGCCTGGTTGTGGCAGAGTTGTTTGTTGATGATGTTGGTGTTGGTGTTGGTGTCCTCGATGATCAGTGTCTCTCATGCTTGCTCACCTGAAATGCAATGACATAATCTCATGCTTGTTCAGCTGTTAACGAAATTTGTTGCCTGGAGATGGAAAAAGAACCTTGACTTTGAGAGCAAAATCTGATTCTCTTAAAAAAAAAAAACCTTCATTGATTTGGTAATTTCTCTCTGATATGTTTTTTTTTTTTTTTCCTTTGTAATTTCTCTTTGATGTCTTTCGTGGATATTCAAACTCGACTTGCTGAAATCAGTTTGGGATTTTCTGATAAACTCATATGGACTGCTTCTAGGAAAGGAGTATATGTTAGTTATGATACTTGGGAGGCTCTTAGGGAAAAGAGAGTTCAAGTTGAGTGGTGAAAGTTAGTCTAGTTTTCTCTAGCTATTCCAGGTCTAGAAGTTAGTCTGAAAGTTGTATTATATACAGATCCAAACCATTTTATTTATTTATTTATCTTTGATCATAAAAATTTGGTCCCAGGGTTTGCTTTTTTGCTCTTTAGTTGCTTTCTAACTCCATCTATGCATGTAAATATGTACTACAAGTATGGAGGTACTCTAAAATGCACTTGTGATGCAAGTTTGTTTGTCTTTGTCCATGGATCTTGGTTTGTAGGGGGCCTAACTAAAGTCTTTTACTCTTTTTCCCTACTTGATCAACTTTGTGCTTCCCTGCTTGGATCTAATCTGTTCAGGATATATATATATATTTGCAAGGTTTTGTATAGTTTTAAGCTCAGATCCGCCTGTACATGCTCCTCTCGCACCCACACGATATACTAATGGCTTCATTATCAAGGTGTACTTGGGCTTTGCCTTTGGCTTCATTCCTTTTTCCTCTCTTCTTTTTGAAACTACTGATATCATTAATTATCTGCAGCATTTGCTCTATATATATATCTTGAAGAATTCCTTTCTCAGTATCTTTATTAATTATCTGGTGTTTGATTCATGTTGAGACTGATCAGGTAATGAGCTGACAAAAGAGATAAGGAATTAGCAGCATCTTTCCTTTTCTTTCTTGTTACCTAGCTCCCTCTATCCCCAGTTGTGATTTTATTTTCTTTAATTTCAAAACCATTTCCTCTAATTTTTTTCCCCTTTGTCTGTTGATTTAATTTTAGAATAACAAACATGTTATGCGGATATACTCATGCTGCATTGCTGCTAGCCTATGTTTATTTAGAATTTGTGTTTTCTGTTAACAAACACTAAAAAAAAATCACTTTTATTCAATCAAGATACTTTTTTCAAACTAAAAGCAAAAAACACTCTAAAGAACCCTTTATAATGAGACATTTCATGTTAACCAAACTTCAACTTCGTAAAAAGATGATGATTTGAGTCCGTTGTGTATGAATTATTTTTAATTATAAAATAATCATGATATATAAATGTGGGTTTGTAAAAGTTCTGAAACATCATTTGAAAATCCATATGCTTTTTAAGTAATTAATTGTTTTAGAAAAGCTTGATTGCGTTAAGATCTACATTTAAAAAAAAAAAAAATTGCTGAGAGATTGTGGTAGCATCTAGATGAACAAATTATTTGTAAAGCTTATATGTCATTAAATGTACATGGTTTAGTATGAGCTGACTCATGGTATGTTGCAGTGATAGTGGGGAGCATTTTCTTCACAGCAGTCTAAAGAAAGCTGTGGTTATCAATTTGAATGAAAATGCTGTTAAGCCTTATTACTCTTTCCCTCTTTATGTTAATATTTATTTTGACCTTATATTCTAGAAATCAATGCCCAAATCAGATTTTGAAAGCTGACCAACTTTGGAGTAATTTAAGTGCTCTCATGTTTTTACATTTATCTGGTTAGTGGTGAAATACTTTGAGATCATATCCAATCTCTTGCTAGAAGCCCTTTGTTTAATAATTTATGTGGTTACCTTTATGTCAAATTTTAATTGTCAATTTATCCCAAAACATACAGGCTTTGCAAGTTGGATAAAGGCAAATCTAGCTCAATTCCACTGCCAACAACTCAGGCCTCAAGGATGCCATTTCCTGAAATACAGTACCCTCAGCCCGCTTCACCTGTAAAACTATTGGGTCATGCTGGATGGTTGCTGCTATTGAGACAACAAGTGTATAGCAAGGTTTTTTTAACAGTAAGCTGCAGTTTGAGATGTTGCTGGTTGCTTGGTTTGCTATGTGATGGTTTGGCTGATGTAGTTTGTTACTTTGCTGGTTGTAATCTATATAGTTGTAGTGTTCAGGAAGCTTGTTGTTTTCCTGGAGTTTTTGGCTAAATAGCTAGAGTGCATTGTATTCATTAACTTTTTTAAATGAAAGAGTTACTCATTAATAGTGAGGAAGAGTACAGATGAAAAAAAAAAAAATAGCAATTAAATAAATGCAGAACGCCCAGAAAATAGCTAGAGTGAATCACAGACAATGCCAGCAAAGCTTCATATTTCTACCGGTACAAGGTATTCTCCAGCGTCAAACGCCAGGAATACAATTCTCCGCGTTTGCTCTCTTCCACGGTGTTTTTCGGGCGTCGGGAGAACCTATTTTTATTTTTGTAGTGAGCACATATTATTCTTCATTTTATTCATTTTTAGCCTTTGACTGAAGGGAGCTCAGGCATTTGCTCTTATTTTTATGCTCATCTTTTGAATCAGTTTATTTTTAATGTAATTTTTTTTTTCTGATTATGTTGTGCTTGAAAACCATTAATTTAAATATATGATTAACTACTTGAATCAGAACCAAACTCTATCAGATTTATGCTCTACCGAAGCTAACTCTATCTAATGTACCCATAGGGTTCATATCACATGGATTTATAGTACACATTTCAAAATTAAACATTTGCATTAGAAATTAAACGTTTGGAATACACATTTTCAACACAACTCCACATTTGCATTACAAATTAAAAAAAAACTAATACAAATCTTCATGGCAGCCGTTTATAGTACACATTTCCACCATTACATGCACCACAAAAGTGGTTCTCGTTATCAATGGGTATCCAATCAAAGGCCGTTGCACCATTAGTGTATTAGTCTTCAGACTCCATTACAGCACCCATTTGTCCAAATAGTCTTCAGACTCACTCTCATTAACCTGCAATTTGAACATAATAAAGCAATGATTGAAAAAAAAAAAAATAACTAGCAAAAAAGTGCAAACCCTTTATTTTCCAGTGCATAGGGACACCTGCAAACAATTGCATTTCAAATTCTAGGGGTTCCTACCTACAACACAAACAACTAAAGTTGAGAGAAGTTTTTGAGAAAGGTAATCAAAGAGCAAGATCAAGCTGATAAGTTTTTTTTTAAGCGAGTAGATTAAGTTTGGTTTTTTTAGATAAGTAGCCCTTGTCAATTGCTCCAAAACAAAATTTGTTTAAAGCAAAACTTCATAAAAAAATGTCATAAAGATACAACAGAAAGAATAAGAAACGTAAAGACATTTATGAACATTGTCATTTAATCACAACAATCAGCAGGTTCTACAATACTTTTTAAATCTCCTTGAGATCATCTACTGGGCCCTTGCCATCTGGAGTATCTCCCAAAGGTAGAAGTTCTATTTCACAGCCATTGCAACAAGAACAGAGGACTAGATCTAGTTGTACTCAAGTATAACATTTGAGTGAAAGATTTTCATAACTTCTTGATGGGTCCAAACAGTACAGATGGGTTCGTGCACAACACTTGCAAAATATTTTCCATCCAGCATTAAATATTGCAAAGTTTTTTATTTCTTTTCTTGGACTCCTAGATGGATAAGGGCCAGATTTTCAAAGTTATTACTGGCACAACAGCATCAGAATTTTAGTTATGAACAGAGCCTAAACTACATGCTTTCAACTGTTTGCAAATTTTCAATCCAGAGGAGGTGCTTGACCTCGATAAGAGAATTTTTGATTGTTCAACCAAGCCTTAAAGATAAATATTAGAATAGATCCCTATATTTCGAAGGTCCTCTGTATTGTTGAATAGGTTTTGAATCTACCCCAACGACCACCAGGTGCAACAGAAACCTTTTGTCCTAGTTGTGATAGAAGAGACAGATATTTGAGCTGGCATTCGACTATCTATCAAACCCTACTTCAATTTACATGACATAGAATGAAATCATGGTTTAAATACACTTCCATTTTTCTTCAATTTTTTCATATATCTCTTCCTAAGATTCCTACACCTCAATTTCACTAACACTGATATTTCTCCATTGAGCTCTGGCTCAAATGACACTTCCTCCCCGCAAAGAATGGGATTGAGGGTGAAGCGATGGTTCAAGACCCATGGGTGCATGGGTAACTTACCAATGAAAAAACGCTCATATTTCTCTCAAAATCTCACATAAGATGTGTAACCCACCTAAACAACTACACTACCACCACCAACAACAATAAATTTGGGACACACTCAAGCTGCCTTGCTTCGCACAGAGTTGGGTCCTTCATAATTGAATCCCAGACCTCAATTCCAAATCTGTACTTTTCTTAACTGAATTCAATTTCACTAAACCCCAAATCCAAAACAATAACAAAACAGCCAAGCAAAAATTTTCTTTCAAATTCCATATAATTGAAAACTCAAATCAACACCCATTTCACCTCAACGGATTCTCCCTCAGCTCGCTTGAACCGGGCGTCTTCTTTCCCAATCTCCTCTACCCTTCTCTTCCTCCCCACCTCCTTCGCCACAGGATCTTCAACTTCCGCCACCACCTCCGCCGCCGCCACACCATTCCCGTTCACATACTTCACCAAGCTCCCATTCTCACTCTCAGACACACCCACACCGCCATTCGAGTACACGCCATACCTCGAACTCAAACCACCAGCAGCTCCATTCCCATTCAATTCCTTGATCACTCGCCTTTCCCTCCCACTGCCACACCTTCCTCATTCACAGCCCTAATTCGAGTCCGAACAGCAAGACTGTGCCTCCGACTTCTACACAAAGAATGCTTAGAGAAACAAAGCCGGCGCTGGGGAACGGTTATCGGGGAGAGAAAAATGAGTTCAGGCAAAAGTAGAGAAGTCCCCATACATAATTAAGTTTAACTATCAAGAGTTGCAAAAAATTTAGAGAGTGAACTATTTACTTCAGATGATATAGAAAGATGTAAAAGCAGGGAATCCAACTTCATCAATACTATCATCAAGCACTATATATGTAGCAAATCTGAAATATAACCATAACAAGCTCTTAATGAGATTATTTATACAGCAGTACAGTGTTGATGCAACTATTACTACTAATCAAGTGTTTTGTACATATAACCATTACTGGTTGTTGATAAATAGAAAAACTAGGATAACTCACTACAAAAGTATACCATTATTGGTGTAACTGAAGGACATATTGTGAAATTCTTTAGTAAGTTGATCAATTTAAATGATAAAACAGGTTTATCCTTGGAACAATGAACAGTGCCATAAGTCTAAAAATTTGATTTGAACAGAGCAATGAGGGCTTTGGATGTTAAATCAGACCTCCTACATCTTCTAGTGCAGATACTAAATGGCCATTTGGACACCAATTGCATGCAAAATAATCAATCCCATTACCATTCATATGAAAAATCCAAGCAAGTAATATGAAATAAACAGTTTCATTTACAAGAAGATGGCAGTGCAAGAACAGAAATCTAAACCCTAAATACACAAAAATCTAAACCCTAAATCTAAACCCTAAATACACAAAAATCTAAACCCTAAATCTAAACTCTAAATACACTAAAGCCCTATTATGTTCGAAATTCTTCAAAGCTCTATTCTTCAATGCTTTGAAATTTCACCATGAAATTCAAACCAAAAACTATTTTTCTAGGGCATGAACAAACACAGCCTCAACCAACAAAAAAAGAAATAAAAACCCTTACCCAATAATGTTCAAAAAACAGGAGCCAATAGTGTTCAAAAATCTGAACACACAAAAATCTAATACACTATTCTAGCAGGCAATAGTGTTAAAAAAGCCCTAGATTTTGCACATGGAGGAGAGAAAGGGATTACTTATCGCCGGTGGAGGAGAGAGAAAGCCTTCGGCTTCGCCGGAGTGAGAGAGACAGGAGCTTCGCCGGTGGCCGTAGACGTCGCCGGAGTGAGAGAGACAGAGACGGAACCTTGCGCCGGAGTGAGAGAGACAGGAGCGACGCACGGACAGCTTCGCCGGTGGCCGAAGAACTCGCCGGAGGAGAAAGAGGATGAGTGCGGGAGGGAGAGCGAGAGACTGAGAGGATTTTGGATTGTGAAAGGGGAAAAGACGATGTGTATGGTTTAAAATTCAAACTTTTATTTTTTTTAAAAAAAAAAAGACACGTAGGAGAGAAGTTGGTTTTGAGTTGGGTTTGTGTTGTGCCTTTAACATTTTCCTTTATCAAAACCCAAGGGGGTCCTGTGATAAAAATAAAACCCCAAAAAAATGAAAATAAAGTTACCAAACCCCAAAAAATATTTGGTATTTAACCCTTTTTTTGCACTTACTAGACCTACAGGCGTTCAAAGTTGATAGTCTAATCCACACTTCCACAGTGACTGGATCCTGATAAGAACTGCTCAGTACTTAAAAAGTAAAAGCTACTTTTAAAAATGATTTAAAAAAAATCTTAATTTTTAATTGTTTTATTTCACTATTTTGGACTATTATACTTTCTTTCTTTTTTTCTTTTTTTTTAAGCACATCCATTCATTCATCAAAAGAAATTAAAAAGAAAACAAAAAACAAAAAACAGAAAGAAGCTAAACTGGAAAAATCTAATTCAAACAGACCACTTGCACCTTAGTAAATTAAAAAGAGATTAGAAAAATGGAAGATACTAGCAAATACAACCAATGAAAGTCGTGGCATTTTATAATGAATAAAACCATATGGAGTAAGAAAATTCTTAAAAACTTAAATCTTAACAAATTTCCAAATAAACCGTAAAGATTAAGCAAAAAATAACAATGGAATAAGGGTTTTTTTTATAGACAGAGTCTGAGGCCCAACCCGTTCGGGTTATTTTTAAGATCGAACTCAATCCAAACATACCATTAGCACCTCAATGAACTGGAAGGAGACCAAACAAGTGAAAAAAAAAAAAAAAAAAACCTACTGTTATGAGAATGAAGTTTATGTGGAACAATTATTAATATTATAGTATATTAAAATATATGATACGGTAGAATATTTTATTCTATTTATTTTTAGTTAATATTGTCTTTATTTTATTCCATGTAAGAGTCTTAAAACCCGTTTAGAAGTGCGATTTTAAAAATTCAACCTTTTAAAATCATACAAGCAATTGGTAAAACATAAAATCGCACAAAATTTTTGAATGCATGCCTTTCGTCATCTTTTCTATCAAATTAATAATTAAATGCAGATAAAACTATAACAATGCCTCTAAAGAAATAAAATAAAAACTAAAGAGATTGGACCTTCATGGCCACAATTTTAGTTGCAAAATCATAAACAGCTTCTGTGTCCCATTTATTCTATTTTCTTACTAGCTATAATCTCCAAACAGTAATTAATATTTTGGTACTATCAAATATCCAAATGACCAGCAATTCAAGAAAGTAAATAAATAAATAAAAATAATGTGAACAGCCAGAAAATGTGCAACAAATTTGGAAAAAAAATAATAATAATAAATAAATGCGAACAGCCAGAAAATAAATATTCCTACCATTTGTAATGTTCCTCCAATCTTTTAATTTTTGAAAATCGCCGCCAATTCACTGTAAGGTTGCAATGTCTTTCTAGTCTTTTAATTTTTTCAATCTGATAAACTCAAAAAGTTCAGAAAAAAAGAAGGCAAAAAGATTTTGGAAAAAATAAAATAAAAAATCAGGAAAAAAGAAAAGAAAAGAAAAATAAAGAAATTGAGAAATAGTTGTGGCTTTTATTTTTTAATTTTTTTTTTTCGTATATCAGAATTTTTTTGCCTGCATCATTTTCTTTCTAAATTTTATCGTTTTACTTATTTTTATTTATTTGCCTTTTTAGTGTTTTCCGATTGTTTTGCTTTGTTTTTTTTTTTTTTTAATATATATTGAGAATTTAGCTTCTTTTTTTTTTTTTTTTTATGAACCTTTTGTTTTATTTATTTGTCTTTTTCATTTGTTTTTAATATATATATATAATCTTATGCATGATATTTTGGTTATTTTGAATTGTGGAAGGGACATTTGCAAGACTAATAACAAATTGGCATAAGAATCATTGCAAAAATTAAAAAAATAAAGTGGTACAATCATGACGACAGAGCAGTTTATACAACAACACATTAAAAATTAATATCATCAGCTAATTAATTAATGGCAATTCACACCCATTTCTCCCCTAAAAAATCCTAGTGGCTGCATTGAGTTATGAGTAGCACAACTTAACAATGGGAAACTCCATTTCCTCACCCTCTAATATTTTACTTTTAAACGAGTGAAAATAAAATTAAAACAAAAGCAAAAGAAAATTACAAAAAATTAAAACAAAGGCCAAAAAGCCTCGTCTCGGAGGAAGACCTCAAATTGAAAAGAATAAAAGAAAAAACTGCTGATAATGCTAATGGTAACGGGCCAAGAAAGTATTTGTGAGTACAAAAAGCATCCTTCTCGTCGTTCTCGATGCCGGCACCGCATAAGACCGAGAAGCATCCCTTTCAAGAAAAAAAAAAAAATACAAAAATACAAAAAGCGTCAAAGAGACAACGCCACAAAAGCTTATGATTAAACCAAAGAGGCAGGTGAGAATATATGACATTTGTAGATAATATGGAGTAGGAAAGGAACCATGTGATGTGATTATCATATAATTTATATAAATTGTTCATGATTCACGCAAATGAATCATTCTAGTTTTTTTTTTTATTTTACTTCCTTTCATCATTAATCTAGTGTTTCCTTTTCTTTTTTTTGGGAGAATCACGTGTTTGGAATGTTTTGTTGTTTTGGTCATTAGAAATTATGTTTTATATATATATATATGTTTTGTCGTATCAATGGCTTCAATCATAATTCATAACTTAGGTGATTATGAAAAGCCAAAAAAGAAAAAGGGGGCATCAATAATGAATGGGCTGCTGGCAATGGCATAGTGGCATGGTCTAGCTGGGAAGCCACTTTCTTTTTCGGTCGAAAAAGAAGAAAAGAAGAAAGGATGAGAAGATTGAGAAGCTGGCAAACCATTTGAGTATACAAAGCAATCTTGACCTGCACTGCCAGCATCCATGCCCCTCCTCCTTCTGAATTCTCATCCATGAAAGAAATTAAGGATTGTGAAATTAATCTTGTGATTTATTCAATAAAATGAAGCTCATAATTTATGATGAAAAATGGTTCCAAGCGTGTTGGAATTAGGGTTGACAATGTAACTTGCAACCCACAAATCCGATACGAATACGATACATAATTTTAGGGTTAGAGTTTAGGTTAAACGGATTCGGATCATAAATGGACCTGTTTATGATATGTTTAATAAACGTGTCACACGGGTCAACCCTCGAGTTTGTGGGTTGACCTGTTTATTATTTTCAAGTAAATTTTAAGTAAATGGCATATGAGAAATTGAGAATGGTATATTATTATTGTTATTACTATTATTATTTTAAGTAAATAGCATATTAAATGGATCACATAGGTTGTGTTATGTCACTTGTTAAATTAGCGTGTTATGTTCGGGTTGACATGTTTGACCATTTTATTAAATGGGTCGGGTTCGTGTCATCCTAAATGGGTTGGCATGTCAAGTGGGTCACTTCGAACCCGACACGCAACCCGTTTTATCACCCCTAGTTGGAACTAGGGATTTGTTTGGCAAAAGACAAAAGACCTTAATGGTCTTTTACTATTTTTTTAAAAAGTTAACTTTTTAACATTATTATCTTTTATATTACATCAATTATTTTTTTATTACTATTCAATTTAAAAATATATTTTTATTTATTTATACAAAATATTTTCATTTATTTATTTTTTTCATATCAATCAATTCTTATTACAATAAAATAAGTGTTTGTCAAACCGGCCACAGGAGATGCATGAATATAAGAGTTATGGAAAGAAAGACACCGATTGGTTTTCCACTATTCATTTTTTCTTTTCCTTGTCATCTCTGATGTGCCAAATCCCCAAAGCCTCGAGAGGCTCCGCCACCGCAAAAGGGTGATGCATGAATATGAATAATGAGAGTTATGGAAAGAAAGAGACCGATTGGTTTTCCGCTATTCATTTTTTCTTTTCCTTGTCATCCATGAGTGGTTCAAGTGCCCAACACAGTCCTACCTCCTACAGTCCTACTTGCGCTGAAATGATATCCATGTGGTGTATAGCCGAGCCCCTGCCCTATGCTATCAATTACGATTGCTTTCTTTTCTGGTCAACTTCGTGCTTTTTTTGGGCCCCATCTCCTTCCTTTCTTTCTTTCTCTGCCTCCGCGTGTGAGAATACCAGTCCTCGTTAATTGCGCTCTTCCTTCCAAAAATCTATTTTTAAAGTTATTCTCTAAAAAAATAATATTTAAAAACAAGTAAAAAATAAAATAAAAAACTTATTAGAGCGCATAAAAACAAAGAGTTAAACAAAAAGAAAATATTATACTTTATCCGTAGCTATTTTTAAGTTGCTTTTATAAGTTGTCATGCATATCAATAAATTGCATCCCAACAAGAACATTTATAACGTGAATCTACAAGCCTGTTTCGTTGATGATGACGGCTGACTTTTGTTCGCATATCTCTCACATGTTTGGTTTCTTTTTTATTTTTTCATTTTTGAAGGGCCCATTTTGCCCACGATCCCCACTCTCCTCTTCTCTTGCTTGCTTTGCAGGTGGAATCTTCAGATGCTGCGCGTGTACAAACACCTTTTTGCTTTTTTCATTCCCACTCTTTCTCCACCAGTCCTCAAATACCTGCCACGGCTCTTAATCGATCACTCATCACACGAAGAAAAAAAAAACTTCAAATTCTCCGGCTTCTTTTCTTGGCAACCAAACGGAGCCTAAGTGCACTTGGGTGCTGCCCAGAATTCACAGTTTTTGTATAGAAACTGAGAGAGAGAGAGAGTGTGTGTGTGCACGTGTGTATGATAAGGTGGTAGAATCAGAATCGGATGGCTGAGTTTGCAGGGAAATGGTGGTGGGGTTTGAGATCGGTGTGGATGGTGATGTTGAATTTTCTGTTGGCTTTCGTGTTTGTTTCGGCGGAAAGGGATCTGAGAATCGGAACTTCAACATTCAATGGGACTGAATCCAGTTATTTTCTCAGAGCTGTAAATTTCTTATGGCAACCCGATAAATCGGGTTATCAACACGTCTGGCCGGTAATGTTCCAATTTTCACTTTTTCCACTCCCTCCACGACGCTTTTTTCAATTAATTCTTAAAAAAAAAAATGTTAAAAATACATTTTTATCTTACATTATTAGCTTCAATCAACTTTTAGATATATATATTTTTTTAATATTTATTATAGAAATATTAATTAAAACTCTCATTATTGTGAGACAGTAATACTCTGTCTCACAATAATTGACAGTTGCCTCTAGGCATGCATGATGATAAACTGCATGCATGATGATAAACTGCTTAGCGTGACAGGGGTGACAGTTTGTGAATTACCTGGTAATTAGTTCAGGGAAGTGGGTCCGTTAGTTGTAGGAGTTTGATTAACAGTGAGGATTATTGTACACTATGCATTTGCGACGTGAAATTAATTTGAGTAAAGTTCTATAGTATTAAAAAAAAAAAAAATTATTGTGAGAGTTAAAAAATAAAAATGTAATTTCTAGCTATATATTCTCACTTGTCCTATGTTAGGTGTGTAATGAATCTTATGGTATAAATGTAATGAATCTTACAGGAGATGAAATTTGGGTGGCAAATTGTTGTGGGAACAATAATTGGATTCTGTGGAGCATCATTTGGGAGTGTTGGTGGCGTTGGTGGCGGTGGCATTTTTGTTCCTATGCTTACCCTAATTGTCGGCTTTGATCCCAAGTCGGCAACAGCCATGTCAAAATGTAAGACAAGATTTATTTTTGTAGTATTGTCTGTTTTTCTCAAAAGTATATTCTTAAATCTGTCCGGAAGATAGAGAATGGTAGAAGAGAGGAACCATAATTTATTAAAAAAAAAAGAAAGAAAAAGAAACTATATAAAAGGGAACATGTGGCACGCCAAAATAGATTTATGAATGAAATTGCTATTCCCCATGAATGAAATAAAGGGAGAAAGTTTATTGCTCTTTTTAGTTTTTAAACTACTAATTAATTTAATAATGTCTTTTCAAGCTTTTAATTAGAATAATATATTTTAAAATTATAAAAAAAATTATCAATATTCCAATGACAAAAACAGTCTTAATAAAAATAAAACATTTGAAAAAGAGAGAAGGAAAAGATAGTGGGTGGTGGTGGTGGTTCATGATTTTGAAACAAAGCTCTCCAGCGAGAATATCACTCCCATTGCTGGAAAGCCACAGCTGCTAGAAATTGCCTTGGCCAATTCATCAGAGCGTTTTTTTTTTTTTTTAAATAGGAATATTTGTCTTATTGAAATATTTTTAAGGTCATTTTTGTCTTTGTATGGCCTTGCGGGAACATTGACAACTTGTTGATAGTTTGGGTGGACATTGTCTTAAATCTTAATTGAAAGTTTGAGAGGATATGGTCAATTGGATTGTAGTTTGAGAATAACATATGAACTTTTCCCATTAAATAGTAATTCCGTTATTTGGTTGCACATAGAAATAGCTATTTTCTTAAGAGTAATGCTATTTAGTAGATCGTTATACGACTGCTATATAACTTGATGATATGAATTACCTATGTCACACCATTTCAGTTTATGACAGTTGTATAAATAGTATTATTCTTCTCGAATAATTATTTCTCTAGAAAAGGGCGAAATAAGTATTCCACCAAGAATGGAATATGTAATGCCCTAAAAATTAATTCATATAAAATAATATTGGGTGTTCTACTACCATGTTCTTCTGACTTTTAAAATATTATTCTGCCATTTTGCAGTGGAAATATAAACAATGCATGAACCACAAAGCTGGAGCAACAGATAAATTTATAACTTTTTCATTATATTCATACAAGAATACTATAGCTTTAATTGACTATAAAATAATGTTACCAATACTAACTTGTCTAATCAATAATCCGTCCATGGTAGTTTTCAAAACTATTATACGGTACATATTGGTTTGCTCCCTTACAAATTTACACAACCATAACATAATATATACCTTAAATTTTACTATTGCTTTAACTCGAAGTCTTGACCTTTTGTCGATCGTTTTTATCATGCTTTTTGGCACTGTTCTTCTTTTCTTTTAAATAATATTTACAGGTGGAAGAATGAAGTAAACAAATAAGCTAGTGCATGTGTGCGACTGAATGAACGTTTTATATCTCATGATCATGCATACATACATAAAACAAATTTGATGAATCCATTAAATAATTGCTCTGAAAGCACTTTTATCGTAAACGAATAGCGTTTTAATGAAAAAAATAAAATCGCTTTGCCGTAAGCATTCATTTCATGAATACTTTAACATTTCTACTAAAAACATTTAACACTATGTTATAATTTTTCTTTTGTATACAGTTTATCATTTGATATAAAATATGTCTTTTACAATAAAACATATAGTAAACACTTTATCCTTTTATAAAACATTTCTCTTTACTATAAAACTATATTGTAAATGCTTTATCCTTTTATAAAAACATTTTCCTTCGTATAAAACCATGTTGTAAACACTTTATCATAGAAAACACTTCTCTTTACTATAATATACTGTAAATGCATTATCCATTCTCTGTAAACATTTCTCTTTTACTATAATTGCTGTCGCTAGGCCGGGTCGGATGGTGTAGCCGGCAATGGCCTAGGTCGGGCGGTGGCCAACAGTGAACTCCGATTTGGTGGTCGCAATCACCAGATCGGGTGGTCCAAACACCCTTGTGCAATGCTTGGAGGTTGCACTGATGAGGAAGAGGAAGTGCTATTCCTTTGTTGATTTTCTAAGTAGGAATATTTTGGGAAATCTAATTCCATTCTAGTTAGAAAATTTGGTCATTCTCGTGTTTTCACCAAACAAAAGAATATGAATGGCCATTCCATTCAAACAATTTGTATCCTTCGTAATGCTAATTCATATTCCCAGATAATCATCATTCCAGTGTACCAAATGTGGTGGCATTTTTTAGTAAATTTGGAGTTGGCTGTCTTTCTAGTGTGGAAGACATTATTTAGCTGTTTGCATGGTTGCTTCCTTGTAAAATGCCTTGTCGAACTAAATTGAACCACAGAAGGAATCCATTATTACATTAAACTATGGTGAAATTAACAAAGTCATAAATTCCATCTGTTTGTGTCAGGTATGATCATGGGTGGAGCAGTCTCAACTGTTTACTACAACCTTAAGCTAAGGCATCCAATACTTGAAATGCCCATCATTGACTACGATTTGGTACTTCTCATCCAACCAATGCTCATGCTGGGCATTAGTATTGGAGTGTCTTTCAATGTTGTATTTGCTGATTGGATGGTCACTGTTTTGCTTATCATTCTCTTTATA
>NC_081548.1:11026205-11037221 GCF_901000735.1 Corylus avellana | reverse complement strand
ATATATTTACTTCCTTTATTTTCGTTTAATTTTATGCACTTTGAAATTACACAATAAATCATTCTCTTTTTAATTAAGTTAAATTTGATCTTTTAATTTTGATAATTAAAACCCCTACAGTCCTTGAGGTTCGACACCCTCTCTATAGCCGTATCCTACAAAGATTCGTCCTATTGCGAGTGGTTATTTTTATAATTGATATTTTTTAGACACAAAAATACCACATCAGCAACCCCTTGTTACTTTGAGTTTTTTGTTACCATTTGATTTTGTTTTGCTTCTTTTTGCTTTTGTTGTGTTGTGTTTTTCAGGACAAGTGTCTTCAATTCAAGTTTGGGGGACGTTCTCCAACGTTATGCCCGAGGTTTTCCTCTCATTCGGTATTGTATTTTTTGCCACATTGGGGACAATGTGTCATTTAAGTTTGGGGTTGGGGAAGACATTACTATCCATTTCTTGATTATCTATTGTTGTTTGTGTGTTTAAAAAAAAAAAAAATGTTGTTGTTGACTAAGCATGAGTTACACTGTAACTGTGGTTTGCCGTTCATTAGTTTGTTTAACATCTTGAACACATCATCATCATGTCATTAGGAATCTGAGTCTTTTGACTCATTTTTGATTAGAGAGGCTTCACTTGTTTTGAGTTGATCATCACAAGCACATTAGCATAGAGTCTATGAGGTATTGGATTTAAATTGGATAGTGTGTATTTTGAGATTTGTAGGATGAATTGTTGATGAAACCTTGACTTGAAAATAGATAAAATTAAAAATAAAAAAAAAAATAAAAAATAAAAAAATCAGTTTGAGTTTCTCATTAAGTAACCGGACCTCTTGTCTCATTAAGCATTGAGTATTCGAGTAAAAAGATGTAAAATTCAATATGGTTGATTGTATAGCTAGTTTGGTTTCATAGCCTATTTAACTTGAGTCATTAACACCTTTGGGATGTTTTTACATCTAGTGCCCTAAAACCATCTGGTTTGGGAGTCACTGGCCCAACACTCGGTACATAGGTTAACTAGAAAGCTTAAGGGAGCCGAGCATTGTACTGCCTACATAAAAAAATGCACATCTTGACTTAAGCCTTTGTTGTTTTCATCTGATAGAATTCCTATGAATTTTGAGGTACACATAAACTTTGAGTAGATTGAAGCCTCATGATTCTATGTTAATCTCACTTTGCACTTAATGGATCATATGTTGTCTCAAATTTCCATCTATGAGTGATTTGATTTTGGATGTCTTAGTGATGTGATTGTGGTATTTATTTTGTTAAGCATGCTCATGAGTAAGAACCATGTGTTTGTGTGGAAATTCATGTTTGTCAATAACATAGTCCTGAAAATGTTTGTGAGTATCATTGTTGTTAAACGATCACAAGATTTCACTCGTCCTCTAGGGATGCCTAGTGTTTAAAAGGCTTGTTGCATATGCAAATGCAATCATCTCTCCCACGACAGCGGATTTATGTTTTATGCTTTGATTTTGTTTTTCATTTTGTTTTGCTAAGGGACTAGCAAAATGTAAGTTTACGGTATTTGATGAGTGCCAAATATTGCATATTTGAGCCCCTTAATTTGCATTTGCTAAGCCTTTAGCTTTATTATATTATGATGTTTGTGTTAGTTTTGGTGGTTTGTAGGATGTTAAGAAAAAACTGTGGTCTTAATGTGAAAGATGCAAAGAAGTTGAAGAAAAGCATTTCTAGAGCTGGGATCGAGCGCAGCACACTGGCGCTTGAGTGCATGTGCGCTCTAGCCAAACAGTCTTATGCTCGGGTGCATATGCGCTCAAGCATGGTCATAGCAGTGCACGAGCGCAGATGCACAACTTAAGCACGCAGGGCCGCAAAAGACCTGAAGCTTGCCCGATTGCGATCGAGCGCACTTGGCTGACCTGGTAATGCTGAAGCCCTAGTTTTTTAGTATCAGTACCATATTTTTTTATTGCAAACAAACCAAGAGGGCACCGTTCAGTGTATTTTCTGACCTTTTGACACTTTGCAGCTCTAAACTCATTTCTCTCTTGTAAGTTGGTTAGTTTCAATGATTACAGCTGTTTGTGAGATGATTTTTGTAGTCATGAGAGGCTAAACCTTCAACTAAGGTTGAAGATGAAGCCTCACCATTGATTTGCAATCGCATTCTCATTGTATTGTTCATACAATTTAAGTTTTTCATATATATGATATTTTATTTCAATTCAGTTATTAGATTAAACCTTTTTAATTGATTGTTTGATTAGTAGTTTGATTAAACGTTGGATATTTGATGTGTTTCATCCGACTGATACATCGAATCATTCGATTGAAATTGGATATCCATTGTGATTTATAAATGAAACAGATACATTGGATAATTTGATTTTTAAGTGGATATTCATTGTGATTTATATTAAGGATAGATTCATTGAATGTTTCAATAGATTAATTTTATGAAAAGAAAAGAAAAAAGAAAAAAGAATATCCATAGTGTTTAATTGCTTGTCAGTTGTATGAACAAAACATTATAATGTATGCTTTAATTTGGTGAGGGTGATTATGAAACTTCAGTGCTTTTTATCATTTGCT
The DNA here is from genome assembly GCF_901000735.1 of Corylus avellana. Classification (NCBI taxonomy): domain Eukaryota; kingdom Viridiplantae; phylum Streptophyta; class Magnoliopsida; order Fagales; family Betulaceae; genus Corylus; species Corylus avellana. Next base: position 11,034,648 of record NC_081548.1, on the reverse strand, counting down.
TTTAATCAATTTAATTTAGTTTATCTTTTTGCACGACAAAATCACACAAAATTTGAAACTAGGTTAAAATAGGATTAGTTTAGATAGAAATTTATTTTCACGACACAATTCCTTGTGGATTCAACCTCGCACTTGCATAATCTATATTGCAAACGACTCGTGTACTTGCGAGTACTTTCAAAACTCACAACAACTGCTATAAGAGACCTCTTCTCTATCCAAGCTGTAGTCTGCAGAGATTCTACAGGTGCCATTGTCAAAGCCTTGTACCAATTCAGTCCTCCTTGTGAGGCCTCTTACGATGAAGCTCAAGCAGCTTTATTGGCTGCTTCCCTCGCCATTTCTTTGAAGATAGGAAATTTCATTTTAGAAGGGGATTCTTCCATTGTAATATTTTCTTTACAGCATCCTTTCAATGTTTTGGATTGACATTTAGATAGCTTAATTTTTGAAGCAGTTTCTCTTATCCCAACTTCCTCTCTTTGGGAAGCTAGGAAAGTTAACAGAAGTGCGAACTTCTGTGCTCATCTTGTAGCTTATTGGGCAGCGGCTAGAGACATCTCAGGCTGCATTCCCACCTTTTTCTCCTCCCTTTCCATTCCCATTTGTAATGGAAAAGATTCACCTTCCCTCCCTCCTCCCCTTTGAGGGGTTTTTTGCTGTAGTTCTGTTGGTTTTTCTATGAAGCAATTTGTTAAAAAAAAAAAAAAAAAAAAGTGACAGATCTAGTAGTGAAAAGTTGCACAAGAGGCAACACCAGACGACCACTCACAACAGAAAAAGAAAATTAGCACAGGTGGTTAAAAAAAACGCTCCAGGGAAGCAGAAACTCAACACTAGAAAGAAAACACCCAAATTGGAGATGGGCTTCAATGTTGACGATGTTCTCTGGCTAATGATAACGTCGTGATCTTGTTACTTTCGGAACAAGAGAAGCTCTGTTTACAAGAGATTCAACATGATACTCTTTAAACAGAGGAGTTTGCCTTCAAAGATCGTGTCTATTGCTCTAATACCATGTAAAATTCAGAGATCAAACAAATAACGTAAAGATTACATGTCCTTTTACAATGCTCAACGTTTACAATGCTCAACGTATATAGGCATGAGTAGAGAAACATATCCCATAAATCAAGTGGGCGATACTGCCAAATGGTAGGTGAGATGTCGTGTTGCTGTGCATGCATGGTGAGATTCACCTTGCTCTATAGTCACCGACAATCCAGATTTTATGGATTAACAATGTCCTTTAACACGCATAAACAATAAAGAATTTGAAGAACTGGAACAAGCAAGGTCATCTTTCATTTTCTGAACCAGTTTACAAAGGTCATCTTTCATTTTCTGAACCAGTTTACAAAGAGGAAGGCAAATAGGTAGCCTTGGAGGGGAGGCAGGGTGTAAGGAAAAGGAAAAATATGAAAAGGAAAATAAACATGCTATGCTTCATACTTGCAGAGATTCTCAAACCCCATGTATTCGTGCCCTTGAATCTTCATAATCATGTTTGATATGCCAACCCCACCTATCAAACAGACAAAAATCTTTTCAGAATTCCAGTTCACATACTTTGAAGTTCTCAAATTTCACAATGATGCTCACCTAGTGAAATTGCACTAATAAATATAGTGAAGGCTAGAATAAAGATGATTAGAGATGCCCTTCCTAATAAAATGATCAACTTTCTCACAATATGCTGCCCTACTAAGGCAGCAATAGTAGCCACAACAGCGAAGTAGAGAGCTGCCACAAAAGTTGCAGATGATCAGGACAGAGAAATTTAGATGGATCAAAGCCCCTTTGCCTTGTAAAGATGTTAGTTGATCAAAAGAATGAGAAAAGCACAACTATAGAGAATTATATGGGTGTTGTGTGGTTCTTAATTACCATAAGGGATAGGAAAACGTTTCAGAAGGTAGTATTCCACAACAGACATAGATGAAGAGAAGGTCATTCCAAAGGTGGCAGTGGCACTTGAGACCTGCACAGAAGAAATCAAGAAGTTATAGATAATATCATTTGAAAACAACAGGATTCTTGTGCATCTTTACTTTCTATTATTTGCCCAAGTAGCTATGCATGCATCTTAGAATAATAGCAATTCCACATCTAAATAGGTTTTCAGTTTTGAGGTTCCTTGAGACCCAGTTATCCAAAAAGCTTTGCACTTTCTAATTTTTGTCCAGCATACTCAACCTTCCCCCCCTTGCCCCCAACCGGCTTAGGCTTTTTCTTTTTTTTTTTTTTTTTTTTTCTAAGTAAGAAGGAGATGAGTAAAGTTCTATTTGCTTAGCTATTAGTTTGCAAAATATTCACAACTTTCCAGAAATTAACAACTTCCGGATAATTCCCAAAATGACCTGTGCATGAATGATTTTGTTTATTTCAATGAAAACCACAAACTCGCCTGAGGGGGGACTCCCAGCTCCAAAAATAGTGGACCCATAATAAAGCCTCCACCTAGTCCAAGCAGCCCACCAACTACCCCTGCCAGCACACCCAAGATGCAATAGATAACCAGCTGATGGACTCGAAAATTTTTCCCTTCATCTCCCGTTGATGCAATTACTCTGTGTCCCTTGTAAAGGCCAGCTGCTGCATACAAAGATACCCCACAAGAAACAGGGATCTGTAGATGGTGTGAGGTACTTGTGCTCAACAAAAACTAATACACATACAGAGAGGAAAGAATATAGGAGGAGGCCATTGATATGAATAGAAATACCTGTAACAAGTTCCATGCCCAGTAGGCTGTTGAACAAGCAGCTGTATGACTCTGTTGTCAATGGGAGATGATTATTTAACAACGAGCCATTGATGGTGCATAATCAAAGGGAGATTGAATGATATTAACATTTTGACAGGATAGAACAGTAGAAGAGACAAAACCTTGGTGATCTGAATGGCAAGGAATGCAACCCAAACAAAAACGAGAAGTCCAAGTTCCTTCCAGTAAACATTCTCAAGAATAGTAACCTGCAATGTTTATATTGATTTTAGCTTCTAGAATTCTGTGGTACTGATAACAGCTTACCAGGGTATTCTTATACCTCTTGTTCTTTGGTGTCCTTTTGAATGCCATTTCCTGGGCCACCAGGAAGAGGCTTGTATTCCACTTCTGCACCACCAGAACCTGATAGACACGACAAACCAAATCAACTCCAAGCAATGCTAACACTACGATTTATTTTTTATTTTTTATTTTGTATAAAATTAGAGGAACAGTGGATCAATTCACCATTTGACTCCATCCGCTTAGCAGCCTCCTAAAATTTTAAAAATCAATTCAATGGTAAGCCATTAATTTTAGTACTAATAACAGAAAAACAAAGAGGGCATTTTGACCAAATGTGAAAAAGCACAAATTCATGCATCTCTGTGTCAGAACTTAATGCGATTACCTTTTTCATAATGGTTTCCTTTTTCCATGTTTCAACACCCTTAAAGAATGCCTTCGTTGATGTGCCTGCAAGCCACCAGAATCAATAAGGGTATTGTCTGAGCAAGGGAAACTAAAGTTCAACTAATCAATACCTATAAAGAACTCAACAAAAAAAAAATTACCTATAAAGAGAATGATAAGCAAAACAGTGACCATCCAATCAGCAAATACAACATTGAAAGACACTCCAATACTAATGCCCAGCATGAGCATCGGTTGGATGAGAAGTACCAAATCGTAGTCAATGATGGGCATTTCAAGTGTTGGATGCCTTAGCTTAAGGTTGTAGTAAACAGTTGAGACAGCTGCTCCCATGATCATACCTGACACAAACAGATGGAATTTATGACTTTGTTAATTTCACCATATTTTAATGTAATAAAGGATTCCTTCAGTGGCTCAATTTAGTTCGACAATGGATTTTACAAGGAAGCAACCATGTAAAGAGGTAAATAATGTCTTCCACACTCAAAAGTCAGCCAACTCCAAAATTCAAAACTCAAATTCACTAAAAATGTCAGCACATATTAGCTCTGCTAAAACATTTGAAGGTTTGATGATGGTGAGTAACCAGCTTCTATCTCTGGTCAATAATATTTTCCTTTTGAGAAGCCAAAAGTATCTGTAGAAAAACTCCTTATTCCCCTTACCTTCTTTTTTTTCAAATAATTTCTTGATCAGGTATTTTAATCTGCACCGGCTTCCAAAAAATTTAGGAATATCCTTCAGAGAAAATAACTAAAAACAAAAAAAAACATCTTGTCTTACATTTTGAAATAGCTGTTGCCGACTTGGGATCAAAGCCAATAATTAGGCTAAGCATAGGAACAAAAATGCCACCGCCGCCAACGCCACCAACACTCCCAACTGCTGCTCCACAGAATCCAATTATTGTACCCACAACAATTTTCCACCCAAATTTCATCTCCTGTAAACCAAAATTCACAGTCACTCATGTTTAAACTACCCCCGCGTGAGTTTAAGACAACTTAGTGAAGAAAACAATCTTGGTTTTCTTCGAACAGAATAAGTAAACATGTGAATTAAAAACATTACCGGCCAAACGTGTTGATAACTCGATTTGTCGGGTTGCCATAAGAAATTTACAGCTCTGAGAAGGTAAGTGGATTGAGTCTCATTGAATGTTGAAGGTCCGATTCTCAGATCCCTTTCCGCCGAAACAAACACAACTGCCAAGAGAAAATTCAACAACACCATCCACACCGATCTCAAACCCCACCACCATTTCCCCGCAAACTCAGCCATCCGATTTCGATTCTAGCTACCACCTTATTATATTTATACACACATGCACACACTTTCTCTCCGTTTCTATACAAGAACTGTGAATTCTGGTCAGCACCCAAGTCCGTTTGGTTGCCCAGAAAAGAAGCCGGAGACGTTGAAGATTTTTTTTCTTTTTGTTTCTCGCATTTGAGGAGGGGTGAGTTAAAAAGGCCGGGTGGATACGCGCAGAAGTTAAAGAATCCACTCAGAAGGCAAGAGACGAAGAGAAAGGCGCAAAAGGCAGGCGTGATTAACAGGAAGGCAACAAATGTGTGAGAAATGAGAAATGTTTCTCGTTGTCAACGAAACATAAAATTGTATTTCGAATCACACGACACGTTGTAAATGTGTGAGAATGCTTTTAGGGTTAAATATTTAATACCTGGAGTTTAAAAACTTTATTTTTATTCTCACGTGGTTTTATTTTTATCATAGGAGTTTTCTGGAGTTTTGATAAAGGATCAAATTAGTCTATCCGTTAGTTGACCATTAAAAATAATACGTGGACCAATCAAATGTTGACACGTAATACCTATTTAATAAAGTTTACATCACACGCAAAAGGTGATGAGCCCAATTTGAGTGACAAAATAAGCCATCCTATGATGTGGGTAGCAATTGGAGTGTGGTGGCAACTTCGACTATTTCTTTCTTTCCTTCCTTTTTTTTTTTTTTTTTTTTTTTAATAAAGAGAATTTGAACTAGTAATTTTTACTTCATAAAATATGATTTCCAGCCGATTGAACTATATCTTAAAAACACATGAATTACTATCGATGATGAAAGGTGAAAAGCAATAGAAATGCTGGATATAATTTTTCATCTATATATACACGTGGATTTAAGGATAGGAATGATGATATAGATTCATGCATGAATGATGAATGTTGATGCATCTCATCATCAAGCGTCTTTCTTCTATTGACTTTTCCAACTCCCCTTTACCCTTTTTTTTTTTTTTTTTTTTTTTGGAAAATCAATCATGATAATATTTCATAAATAGATGATTAACAGAGTAATCTGTCAATCAAATATCACTGATAAAGAAAGGACACTCCCCACTAGTGCTCCCCTCACTAATGCTAGATGACACTCGCATGAGGGGGCAGATTGATTTTTTTCTTTTTCTTTTTTTTTAATCCAAGTTGTAATACAATTTTTTAGTAGAATTTAAGGGTAGATGTTAAAAAATTATATACACATTATTAAGATTAGATTTAATTTATGTTGGACACAAAAATCGTAACATATAATCACGTTTTTATGACCAACATACACGACAGCTCACTCTATTAATAATAATCGGATGGTATATATATTTTTTTGGTAACTCTACTCACTTATTAGTATTTTTATTCAACTCATGCATATGTCGCATTTTCGGTGACTAAAGCCCAATGTCGTTTATTACATGACTCGAATCTATGACGTGATGTTTGACTCTGATACCAAATAATATAAATTTTTAGTAAAATTCAATCTTAAAAGCTGGCGTGTAAGAAAAAATATTGAATAAGTTAACTTCTATAATTAGATTTAACTCATGTGATCCTAACATGTTGGAATTTAATACTAAAATTAGAGTAACGTGGATTAGATCTTACATTGATGAGGTGGATTGCTTGAGTCTTATCCTTTTATCTTTCAACGTACCAGCTCGACCATGCCAGCCCATTTGATGCTCTTTCTTCTTTTATGGGTTTTCATAATGATGGCCTAAGTTAATGAGATGGTCAATATATATATACATAAAACATTAATTATAATGACCAAAACGACAAAACATTCCAAACATGTAATACTAAAAAAAACAGTACATTAATGTTGAAAGGGATTAAACAAAGGACACTGATGTCTCCAAGTCATTGTGCGAATCTTGAACGATTTATAATATAAGAATCAGGCACGTGGTTCCTTCCCTGATCAATATTTTATTTATATATATATACACAAATGCCAGATATTCTGCCTTCCCTTGTAGGTATAACTTGTAAGCATGCATAACTTCATAAGCATTTGTGTCGTATTGTCTGGATGAATCTAGACGATGATGATGAAATTATTGAGTTTAAGATCGTAATCAAGTTGAGCCGAGTAAAGCTAAAAATTTTAAGAATAGCTCGTTTATAAAGATGCTTATTCAAATTGAATTTGAGCTCGAGTTGAGCTATGAAATATGTGTTCAAGCTCAACTCATTAGAAGCTCGAGCTCGTTAAGAATGCTATTCGAGCCAGAACTAATCCAAGCTCGAACTATGCTATTAAATTATTTAATGTATGATCCTAGCAAAGTTTAAGCCCAAATTTTAAAACAACCTCTAAACATTTATCTATAGTATAAATATATAATACGTAACTATATAAGACATACAATGCAGCATATAATTAGAGTATATAGGTAGCAAATTAATAATATATTATTATAATATAACTAGATAATGGAAACTATAGTATATATATAATGTGAGCAAGTTATAAATATAGTATATAGTATACTATGTATAACTAATTAACTATAATACAAGTATAATATATAATTATATTATATATTATACCATAATTATATGCTAGTTTGGCTATTATGTTTAAGATGAAAAATGGCTCATAATAATTAAATTTGACTATTTGAGATGTTCTACTAGTTAGTATGTTAATATTTTATTTTATTTTTGAATTGGGATTCCATTATCAAACACTAGAGTAGATAGCTTTTTTCAGCAAAAATTAGGTCCCTAATATATGGTGGAACAAAATCCCCCCAAACATGATTCTCATTAACCATTAGGGCCCTCTTAGCAAGTCGATGTGCAGCTTCATTGGCCGATCTTTTGACATGATTAACACTCAAAACCTGAAAGTTGCGTAGGATGTTCTTCGCATCATCAATCAAGTGCCCATACGGATTCTAGGTACTTTCTTCTCTAGGTAGAGCTTTGACAATTTCCAATGAGTCACCCTCTAGGATTACTTTGTTTAACCCTAGCTGGCTACTAAATTCCATAGTAGACCAAGCACCATAGGCTTCGGCAACTGTTGGGTCCGAAATAAGTGTTCTGGTCATGCACTTCGACATGATCGCGCTACCCTCATGGCCACACACAATAATACCTACACCTATCTTCTTCAGATTTTTGTCAACGGCAGCATCCCAGTTGAGCTTGACAATCCCATCTAGTGGCTTCGTCCAACGCACCTCCAATGACGTGCTAAGCTGCGGAGGTCGACCTTTGTATGAGCCTCCAATTGATCTCGTTCACTCTGAAGCAAGGTTGATGGTGCCATAAACTCCCCTCCAAAAACCACCTTGTTCCTTCTCAACCAAATTTGACAATCAATGCACACCACCAGGTCAATCTCAGCATCCTCCAACCTTTTGAACAATTTGTCAAGGATGTTGATGAAGGCTTCCTCATCACTAGTGGTTTTTTTGAATCTTTTTGTTACACGCCAGCCACACATCTCTTGCGAAGAGGCAACTCCATAGAACATGACCCAATGTCTCCACTTGTAAACACTACAAAAATTGAGTGAATTTTTAACTAGGATTTTTTGACTTGTCAATGGTATTGACACGTCAAAAACCCGTTTTGATATGCGTCTTTTGACATTTCTCAACGGTTAAAATAGGGGTGTCAAAAATTTCAGGTTTTTTATGTGTCTACAGTCCCACGTCAAAAAATTTCAGCACGTCAAAAAAAATTGGTTGTTTTGCCA